>NC_060169.1:23673232-23715658 GCF_021292245.1 Micropterus dolomieu
CATCAGACCAGAGGACTTACTACAACTTTCTCCCATCTCCCGACTGCATCTCTGGAGCTCAGCCACAGTGACCTTTGGGTTCTTCTTTACCTCTCTCACCAAGGCTCTTCTCCCCCGATAGTTCAGTTTGGCCGGACGGCCAGCTCTAGGAAGGGTTCTGGTCGTCCCGAACGTCTTCCATTTGAGGATTATGGAGGCCACTGTGCTCTTAGGAACCTTAAGTGCAGCAGAAATTTTTTTGTAACCTTGGCCAGATCTGTGCTTTGCCATAATTCTGTCTCTGAGCTCTTCAGGCAGTTCCTTTGACCTCATGATTCTCATTTGCTCTGACATGCACTGTGAGCTGTAAGGTCTTATATAGACAGGTGTGTGGCTTTCCTAATCAAGTCCAATCAGTATAATCAAACACAGCTGGACTCAAATGAAGGTGTAGAACCATCTCAAGGATGATCAGAAGAAATAGACAGCACCTGAGTTAAATATGAGTGTCACGGCAAAGGGTCTGAATACTTATGACCATGTGATATTTCAGTTTTTCTTTTTTAATAAATTTGCAAAAATTTCTACATTTCTGTTTTTTTCTGTCAAGATGGGGTGCTGAGTGTACATTACTGAGAAATAAAATGAACTTTTTTGATTTTTGGAAAATGGCTGCAATGAAACAAAGAGTGAAAAATTTAAAGGGGTCTGAATACTTTCCGTACCCACTGTATATATATATATATTTATACTGAATGCCGAAATACATGAAAAATAATAATAATGACGAAGAAAATGTAGTTTTATGTAAATTTACTTCAGTACAGATCATTTTATAAAAATATCAGAGATAATAAGACATATTTTCTGACACTCATGCTTCAAAATATACTTTTAATGTTCCATCATAGATGAACTTAAATGAAACTTGGCTAGAGTAATTAATGGAATACAATGGAGTGTTTCGTCAATTTTTATTGTAGCCAATTTAGCCATTTTTATATTGTACATTGTTGTGTGAGTGTGCACTGCTGGCCGGTGAGCAGCTACCCTGGGGCAGTTGGGGATTAGAGTACTCCACCGATTTAGCATTGCACTCCTATAACACTGTCGTACTCATGATGGACAGTATCAGAGTCTGTGCAGCAGAGCCAGCGATATCATCTTGTTTATTCCACACATTCCTCTTCCTTGTCAAAACCTGGCACTTACATTACCCACAATGGAACTTGACTTGTGCAGCTTCCTCTGGAGCCACAAAAGGCTTTATACATTTTTTCCACATATACAGTGGTACTCCCCAACACCTGTAAACAGACTGATGTATAAAATCAATGGAATGCCACTTTAAGGGCCTTGCTAAGGGGCACCATAGTGGTGGTAATAGGGCTGGGGCAAGTGCTGCTCTTTCACTTTTTCTATCCAGATTAAGCCTGCTGGTCCAGGGATCGACCTGGTGACCTTCCGGTCACAAGCTTCTATAACCTTTAAGCCACCACTGCTGTCCTAATTAATCCTAAGGATATCCAGCTAAGTCTGACTGTTTGACAGAGGAGATTTACCACAAACATATTGTAAACCTTTGTATGTCTGTGCTTGTTGTATCTCACAGCCTGTTTCTGTCTCTACAAGATATGAATAACATACATATACTCACAGGCACAACAAACAGAAACACTGTAAATTAGGAAAGCTAATCGGACCATTGTTAAAATCAGTATACACACACACACACACACACACACACACACACACACACACACACACACACACACACACACACACACACACACACACACAGAGGCACACCATACTGTATAAACCTGTTTTCAATTATCTGCTTGAAGGACAGAGGGAGGGCAAACAGACAATGTTAGATTTGTTTTCTCCTGCGAGAGAGACAGCGAGAGTGAGAGAGATACCTATCCCCTCCTCCACCACCACCACTAAAAAAACCCCAAAAGTAAAGAATTTTACCTGATTTAACTTTACAGTTTCTGACAGTTATAAGGTAACGTAACGGCAAATGTGACACAGTTCAGTGTGTTACAAAAGGACGTGGGTTTCTGTGTTGTTTCACTGCTGTCTGACTTCATCTATTGGTTTGAAGCTTGGACCTTCAGTTTATGCCCACCGGCATCTAGGTCAGTAAATCAGACTGACTTACCAGGTTTACCAGTTTCCATATCCACTGCTGTACCATTAACAACTATAGTCTATTATGATGTGTTTAATACTACTCACATTTTGCTGTCTTTGTACTTGTACTATTAAAAAAATTATAATTATGTCCCCCTGTATACATATTATATTGTATATATAGAAAGAATGACAATGCATTTTTGAACCTTGAACCCTTCACCCTTTCTATGTGTGTGTGACAGCCAGTCTAAGTTGGTGTCAAATGGGGCAAACTTCAAGGGATGGATTTTTGCCTAATCACAAAAACTTTGTTAATCAAGAATTTAACAAGAAATTATTTAATATACTTTTGAAAATGTTTGTCATGCCTTCATCAGCTCACTGATCCCAGCCATTGTAGCAACCTGGGATATTCCCACTCCGTCCATTATAATCAGTCTGCCTTCTTCTGACTGAATCACTGTTTTCCATTTGTCCTAGACCTCTTGTGGGACCAAAAAGAAAAAGTCCTAATAAATGTAAAATGTGGAAGTTGTCACCTTTTGCTGATCCAGCAAGATTTTAATGTCAGCTACACTGGCAAAGAGGTCGTTACCGCTCTCTGTCTACCTCTGCGTCCTCCCTCCTTTCATCTCTCTTCTCTGTCTCATGTATTAGGCTATCTCTGAAGGTGACTTTCATTTAATTTAACTTTAATTAAACGGAATAAGACCATACCAGTGTTGCTGTTGGTAGTGTTTCTGAAGAGTTAGATGATATTTCCCATAAAGCCAATTGATTCTTGGTGCAGAGTTTCTACTCAAGCTCTACTCACTTTTAGACACAACACGTTTGTTTTCTATTTCATGTTGAAATATATTTCTCATTTGTCCTGCGTTCAATCATCTGCCATTGTTAGACTTTCTGATGCTTGACTGTGAACAGCAATCTTTTATGTTTTGTGCAATACAACAGTAAAACAGATCTCCAACCAAATCAAATTCTTTGGCAAAAAAATAAAAATGCAGTGTGGAGACTGCTAGTCGTGTATGTCTCAGAATTAATGTGATCCTAAGAACTTGATGTTTAAATGTCAAACGTCGCCCCTATAATAAAATGTTCTATACCTTCACTCCCACCCTTCTTCCATCCTCTCTGTCTAATTCTCTCTCTTTCACATCTTTCACTCTAATTTCTCTTCATTTTCTCGTTTCTACTTCCATTCCCATTTTTTGATCGTCTCTCTGCTCAACTCCTCCCCCTTCTCTTCCTCTCTCAGGGGTGAGTCTAAACGAGGGTGATTTATTATCGTGCTCTGTTTCTCCTTTCCTGCTGAAACACCATTACTGTCAAAGTCACAGCACAAACACATTTTACACCTCACAACACAGATACTAACACAAACTATTTTGATGATCACTTAATCGGTTTGTGTAATTTTTTAAGAAAAGAATGTAAAAACTCTCCGATTCCAGCTTCTTACATGTGAATATTTTCTAGTTCCTTTAGTCCTCTTTGACAGTAAACTGATTATCTTTGTGTTGTGGACATTTCTTTTTACTATTTTCTGACATTTTATAGTCCAAACAACTAATCGATTAATTGAGAAAATTGTCAACAATGAAAATGGTCGCATCCCTAAGAAATACAGAACACACACTTTCTCACACACACACACACACACACACACACACACACACACACACACATACACTACTCCAAGCATGCACTCAGAATTTGAACACTATAGCTCATTTTTTATTATCCAAAAAAGTCTAATTTTGCAAAAGAGAAATGCTCCTTCACATTTGAAAACTTTCACTGTAATTTCCAGAACGACTGTCCAGAATATATAACACCTCTTGTGCCTAATTTATTTTATTCAGCAATATAATAGTAGTGGTGAATATGCATCAGAGAAAGTGTGAGAAACACAAGAGAAATAATAGGGAAAGAAAGAGGCATAAGAAATCAGCAGAGAGAGAGAGAGAGTAAGTGTGTGTGTGTGTGTGTGTGTGTAATAAGAGAGAGTGAATGAGAGTGTAAGAGTGAAGGGGTACTGGGGGCTTGTGACATAGAGTCCCCAGAGTCCTAATTATCACTGTATGAATTATTACAACTGTAGAACACGTCCATGCACACATGTGAACACACACACACACACACAAACACACACACAAACACACACACACACACACCTCTGGATCTCCCCTGCAGTCTCAGCTCCCTCCATACACCTCTAGACCACATATCACCTGAGGCATTTTCTCCCTCCTACCATCTTCCTCTCTTGTCTACTCCTTCTCTTCCTGTCTCCTCCTAAAACCTTTTCTATTATCTCCATTTTCAATTTGAGTCACTTTTACAGTTTGCGTCAAGTTAACAAAATACTTTATGTCTGCCTCAATCCAGTTTCAGAAGATATTTCCCTCTCAATTAGGGATGGTTATGTTTTTATAATTTAAGAAATATCGCCAAGGTTAAGTCTTTTATTTCAGCCACAGATCTGGAGAAACTCATCAACGCTTTTATCTCCTCCTGCCTCAACTATTGTAACTCCCTACAAACCCGTCTCAGTCAGAAATCACTTAATCTCCAACATGTAGTCCAAAATGTTGCAGCTCAACTTTTAACTCACTGCAAAAATGTGACCATATCACCCTAGCTTTAGCATCCTTGTACTAAGCTGCCTGTTTCTTTTAGGACTGATTTTAAAATTATTTTTTTAAATTAAATTATTACTGGCATGTCTTATTTCTCTGAGCTTTTATCCCGCTATGAGCCAGGACACTGACTGAGATCCTCTGGTAGGGCGCTCGCTATTCCAAGGTCTAGGATAAAAACCAAAGGAGACAGGGCCTTCGTTGTCAGGGCCCCTACACTCTCCAACAGCCTACCAGAGGAGATCGAGCTCGCAGAGTCTGTTCCTGGTTTTATCTCACTTCTTAAGACTCATTTACACAAAAAAGATTTCAATAAGTGATATTATTCTCCATTGTTTGTACAGTATATTGACTTGTTTATGTTTTATTTATTGAATTCAAACCACTATGTGATGATTAATTTATTTGTCATTTAATTGTACATTGACTTGTTTTATATTTTATTCATTGCACACCACTGTGTGATTTTTTTTAATCCAACTTCTATCGTCTATGTTTGACATTGATTGCTGTAAAGCACTTTGTTACCTGTAGTGAAAATTGCTATACAAATAAAGCTATTATTATTATTAAATCCAAGAATTCTAAGTTTAATATTGTGTCCTTGTTGAGAGCTCTTCTGGGGGAAAACAAACTTCATAATGTCTCTTTGCAGTTTTAGATTTTAACTGACACCTGCAAGCTATTAAGAAACCATTCTTTTCAGCTTTAATGAGCTGTAAATAAAGGTAAAGGTATTAAGCACTACATATATATATATATACCATATATATATGTTCAGAAGGTCTCTCACTCGGCCCATAGACTGCACCACCAAACATGCATGCGCAGTCTTTGGCGCCGTGCATGCGGCCCTCATGTCACCCCGGACCAATGACATGTCAGGAATTAAGTGCCTCAATCAAAGAGACAGTTTTCAGTCTCCCCGCTTTCAGTTGCAACCGTTCAGGAGGACACTGTTGTCACATCTTTTGTCTCTAGTTCAGAGGAGTTTTGCTGGACTTCTGGATAATGCTTCATTCATATTCTGGACTGTGTTTTCTTTTCCTTTCCATATTCCTTGTGCGTCCTTGAGAATTACCACACACAGTTAACACACCCACACATACACATAAACATATACTCATAATAGATTTCATTCTACAATAAACAAGTTGCAAGAAAAGGAGTGTGAGAGTGTCATTGGATTGGGAAGATTACCAACATCATCTTAATCGTTCTAACCGGACAAACTGTGGGAGGTGCACAGCCACAAAGACACATGTCAAGTTTGGGGATCAGAAGTCAACACCTCTTTTATAATATATATAGGGTATAAATTATTATTGCTAGTCTGAACATGATGTCTGGTCCTATTTGAGCTTTTAAAGTCTGACACTGTGGCAACCTCTTCAGACATAATCAAGACAACATTTGGCATTATTAAAAGTATGCCGAATTAGTTATTAGCAGGTCATGTTTTAAATCTACCCACTGAGCTACAGACAACTATCACTAGGTTACCTTGATGCGACATGATGGTTCTCAGTTAAATTTCGAATTTCTAAACAGTTTACAGACATTTATTTCCAATGGACTTTGGAGAGTTCTGACTCCAGGAAGGAGTATGAATTGTGATCATGAATTGTCTTTTACCTCACGCAATATCTTTGCCTCATATCGCTTCTTCCCCACTCCCTTCAACTCTCCCCATGGGGGAGTTAACATGTCTAGAGCAAACTCGCTTGTTTGTGGGTATAAGTAGATTTCCTGACACTTTACAGTATATTGTCATTTCATCCATCCTTAATTTTGGAATCATAATTTGACAATTACCTAAATTACCAATCATGAAAGATATAAAAGTCACTTCATGAGGTTCATTTTGTTACTCAAACAATACATACTGTCTTGTGTTGTTTTCTGTTTTAAACCCAGATGATTAAGATTAAGATGATTAAGAACACATAGACATGCACTTTTCCTGGGGTAGATGCAATATAGCAATATAGTCTGAGGTTGTCCATGCTGAGGAGGAGTGGAGTGGGAGAAAGTAGAGAGCAAAAGATAAATAAATAAAGCAATTAAATTAAAACAGAAAGGAGAGGAGCCTGCATGTTCATGTTGAACACAGTATCTTAGAAGTCAGGTTTTGTCAGTGGTTGATAGCTAACAAGGTCACGCTACAGTAGCTAGCTACAACTACAAGCAGATAAATTAAAATGTTTCAGTTCCTGTCTGTCAGACTCACATCAAGAGGCATATTCATCTGCATGCTGGTTGCCTGTTGTCATTTGGTATAATCATATGAGACCAGAATTTATTTATTCACTTTCTGTGGTAAAAGTCCTTGTGGGAGAAGTAGCTCTACAGACTGTCATGTGTGATTGCAAGGCACACACACACACACACACACACACACACATATACCCCTCTACAGGTAGCTTACCTGGTACGGATAGAGTGTAACTCCTCCATTGGTTCGGTTCAGGTGCTGATGGGCCTGCAAAGCTGCTGCATTCAGTACTGCCCCACTCCCGTTATTACTGTTGTTACCACTAATACTGCCAGGGCTGTTTACTCCAGTCACTGGTTGAGCACCAGCTTTTCCTGAACTGGGGGAACCATTCCTTCTGTCCATCCCACCTCCAAGCCCCAGGGAGCTGGGTTTGGACCCGAGTCTGTGCCCTGGGCCTTGAGGTTGTGGGTTTGTGGGAGCACAGCTGGATGTTTGCCCCACCGAGGGACTCCCATGGCTGGATGGTCCGTGGCTTGGGCTGGGCGTAGGAGTCTGGCTGGGGCTTGGAGAAGGTGACTGGGAGGACGGGTGAGGAGGATGTGAAACGGCAGCAGCTGAAGAGAAGGAGGAAGGAAGAAAAGGAGGAGGCCAATCCCGTGATCCAGGACCTCCTGGTGCTCCGGGTGCTCCCATTGGACCCGGAGGTCCTTGAGATCCATATCGTCCAATCAGGGATGTAGGGGAAGAGGTGGGAGACAAATCCCACTGGTCGAGAGTAAGGACGATGCGCACGGCTTCCTGTTTGAGCTGAGTGAGGTGAGTGGCGCAGACATCACAGCGACTGTCACGTTCGTTCCATGCCCGCCGAGAACTGTTGGGTACCTGAAGCTTATCATGAAGGAGGAGAGAGAAGGAGGGATCCTGGAAGGAGAGAGAAAGAGAGAAAGACAGGTTTTAGACTGCTGATGAGTGAGAGCAAAATTAAGCAAGAACGTCGTGTTTAGAGCTAAGAAAACCTGGAGGAGAGGAGAGGAGAACAAATGATAGGCATGTTGAACAAATCCTGACTATGAATATTTATTAAAAATCCAAGAAGCGTTGCCCTGTAGCCTGGGGGAAGATGTGTAACGAGAGACACACCAAGAAAAGGATGAGCAAAAGGAAGTACACACATAAAAATGCACACACACACACACACTATATCCTTATGGTCGAAAGGGTAAAAGTTTCACAGAAGCTGCAAGCAAAGACAGTCCTGTTTGTAGACTTTTGCTACAGTGCAACCTGACATTGTGTTTGTTCAGCACTTTTAAATAATGTGTGAATATAACAGCTAAAACAGCAGCCATTTTTTTCTTCATACCAGAGGTTACTTGCTTCAGTGCATCAGTTTCTTGCAATGAGAAATTACCAATTTATTATTTCCAATAAAAAGGTAATAAAAACTCTTTGATGAGGATAGAACAGCTCCACGATACTGACATGAACTATTTCATTCAGGCCTCAGAAAGAAGTTTAAAATATTAAAAGTATATCTTAGATGTTAATGTCAAACATTAAATGGCAATGTAGTTTTAATCATTATACCTAATGAAATATCAGCTAATGTCAAATGAGGCAGCACTCAACAAGTAAACATTCCCTGACATTTTGAGTCACATGCTGCTCATCTTTAAAACCCTTTTTTCTATTCTTCTGTACTTCAATTGGTAAAACATGACACTAAGTGCAAATGGTCTACTTGCAGGAAGATAAAAGGGCACTTTTGTGAAAAACAACAAAACACCACATTGGTTTCAGACTCTTTGGGCTCTATTTTAATTGCGCAAGCACAACAGCGCAAAGACTGTGTGGGGGAGTCTCCAAGGGCACCAGTTATTTGGTTTATGTATTTGCAGCAGTACAAAGTACACAAGGAGCGGGCGACGTGGAATAGTGATTGGAGGGTGTGGTGATTCATAAATTCGCTCTCACATCACTGGTCTCATAGCTCTGAACAATCTGAGCCAATCAGATTAATTTTAAACTAGCTTTAAAAACATTTTATTTAATTAATTAGTCCTTAAGCCCAAACATGTAAAAATGGATCTTATTGACAGTTAGCTGTATCATGACCAAAACATTTTACAGTGAACAGCATGCATTAACTGGTATCAAATACAAATGGCTTGTTTTCTTAGATATATAAATAAAGAGTGTTGATATAATTATTATTTTAGAGGAGAAAATGGAGGAATGCAAAGGAATAAACTCAACTAAAAGATTCTGACTGTTAAAAGACCAATGAAGCCAGAACCCCTCGCACTGAACATGACATTAAACACTCACATGACATTAAACACTCACACACCTAAACTAAAACTAATACCCGGCCATGAATCTATTGCCCCAGTGCATGCTGGGAGACTTCCCAACAAACCTACCTCATGTACCTGCAATAACATAATTAGCACTCAGCTAATTATATGAATGCTGATCATAGTTTCAACTCTTTGCTCATTTTGCATTTTTTCAAAATAAGATTCTAGATGAATTCATCTAGTAGTAACAAACCAATCCTCACACTGTCTAGAAAAGGACCAAATTCACTGGATGAGAATAAACAGGATTATTTTAGCCTGATAACAGCATGTTAGCCTGAATTAGATAAGCCATGTTTGAAGAACGTGGCCCTTTGTGTCATTTGCACATGATTTATTAAAGGTAAACACAGTGGACGGCTGTGCATAATGTCACTGCGGCAGATTAATCAACATATCTGTCCTGCTGCCATCTGACTGTAGGGATTTAATGAACTGTAGGAGAAGGTTCTCATGTAGTATATAGCAACTGTGGAAAACAGATACTGTCAAAGTCACTCATATTCATTTGTAGATAAATGTTTTTCAAATTTTTGCTTTACAAACACATGATGACGCTGATTTATACACATCTACTGTTGCACGATATCTTGCTGAAACCTTTCTATGTCTGGTGCATTGGTTTTGTTCACAATCATTTCATTGTCAACTCTACCCATCAAGGCACAGTACTCTGAGGTTGTTCAAGAATATCTTTACCTGTGTAACCCATCAACAGCTTCTAAAGACTTGGTGCACTTTCACCACATTCACAGATGTGTTCCCCCCCTGGGATGGACTCTAAACACAACAGTCAAGATAAAGCTGTAGTGAGTATACACATACTGTATGTGAATGTGGCAGAACATTTGACTGCTGTTACTCAGGAGAACTCATCTTTTCTGGTGAGTACAGACTGAAAGCCACGCAGGTTCCCAATTGATGGGTTTCTGTGCAACGTCATCACTGAGAAAGCAGCACTCTGTCTTTGCAGCGTATCAGTTAAATGGCATATCCATCTGCAGTATTGGGCAAATTTACTCAGCAGCGCATTTTAATATGAATCTCCTTTACTGAAACAATAATTAACCTGAGAAGTCAACAACCAGCCGAAGTGAAAACACTGCAGCCTCTCAGACCAGGGGATGCTGTATCATATAGGCTATGGATATAGGCTATTTAAAAATAATTAAATACAAAGCAGGTCCCTCCTGACATTTTAGCTAATGGCGTATTCATAACAGAATCAATGAGCATGACTTTTACGAAGTATTTTGTTTTTTAACACCACTGTCTGAGAAAAAAAAAATCAAGAGAGTATCTCGACAATGTTCTTTTCTTCTCTGAGTGTCACACAGCTAGGCCAAATCGTAGGACTCACTGTACCACAGTACAGCTCTGGAAAGGATGCCTCTCTCCCTTGTTCTTCCATTAGCCTTTTGGCTAGCAGCTGACTTGAACAACATTATGTCCAGCTTTGCTAACCTGCAGCGCAGTCACGCATGTTCTCTTAATATTCAAAATGAAACACAAACAAACAGATACAACTCTGAAATGGCAGTTTATTATAAAGTCAACAAGAATTTACAAACAGTGCGTAATCTACATTGATTACAGTGGTTGACTACAGTCTTCTGACCGGCTACCAAAGCGCTTTTGCCTCCTGGCTACGCGCGCATCCAGTAGTCTTTAGATACAAGAAACCCGTCTATAGCACCCATATAAAAAAGCAATAATGTATTTCAGATAAAAGCATGACACAAACCACAGATTTAATCTTCTCTGTTGTTTTGGATAAAATATCTCAACAGAAAAACATAATCATTAAAAAAATACTAAATGTAATGTTGGTCCATATTGTGTTTTTTTCTCTCTTCACCCCTCATAAGTCTCTCTTTCAGTGTTTGTCTGGTGAATTTGTGTGTATGCGTGTGTGTGAGCAATCATAGTGTGGTTTCTTGTGTGTGAAATCCGGATATTTGTCCAATTTGTTTGCGCAGTTATCTGTGCCTGTGTGCGTGACTGGATGTGTGTGTGCAGGTATGTGTTATGTGTGTGTGCATGTGCATGTGTTTCTCCAGACTAATTGGAGCCTCTTGCACAGAGTAAAGCCACTCTAAATCTCTTTCCATGACTCTCTGCTCTAAATATCAAAGTTAACAAGCAAAACACACGCACACACCCTGATACAGATCTGTGTCCAAACCTTCTTTGACCCCACTGAAAATATTTTTTCAAATTTTTCCCACAAAGCATTACGTACTTTATCTGACAAAAGGCCATTAAATAGATTTTTTTCCCCTTATAAAAGTCTGTCTTTACACGAGGCCATTGAGACTGATGGTGGGAATAAAATCAGTGTGAGCTAATTGTGCTTAAGTGTAGGTGTAGTGTTAGTGTATTTACATTGAGTGTGTGTCTGCTTAGGAGCCCTGTACTTCAACAAACCATCTGTGGTAGGTGGAGCCAGCTCACATGATAACTGTAATTACCGTCCTGCTTTCAACCAGCCTGCTTCTTCTGTAACACTAAAGCCAGGTATCCGTGTAGGCGCTCGCCCTTTTCTACACACGTGATTGTTACAGCTAAATGAGTGTATGATTACAATAAAAAAACATCACAAGCAATTTTAACTTGGGTTAGACAGTAAAGACCTTATCTGAACATGTACAGCCTCCACAAGAATGAAATGTACATTTCTATTGTTCTACATCTACAGATGACTTTCTGTGAAACTGCTTCCTCCTGATTGACTGCTATTACCTTCTGCATCTCAAAAACCGAACCATTACATTCGCTATCTTCTAAAAAAAACAGATGCAATGATGTAATGTCAGAATAGTAGGAGCATACAAACAATCACTAATTACACAATACTAGTAGAAACAGCAAACACATGACTGTAAACAGTTGTTCATCCTTCTGGGACTTTTACTTGAATATCTCAGTACATAATGCCAGGAAAGAGGCTGTGCATGTACAGTATTAATCAAAGTGACTCTTTGTTTAGTGAAGCTTAATCAATGCATGAGTTATGGAGATGCAGCATTTGTGCGTGCATCCAATCAATAGGCATGTGATGGACACAGGTTATCGTTCAGCAGATTTAGACAAGACATAGGTTTATATAATGAACTGGTTTGTTTATCCTATTCCACATTTACAAAACAGCTTTGCAACTTTACAAGAAAAAACAGCAGCCTTAAAATGTTGCCCAAATGTCTAACTAATTGTAATTTGTCTGAATCTGTGAGTGTGTGTGGTCAGCCTCCTTGGTGGCCCATATGCTCATAGTGGAATGAGCTTGTTGGCAAGAAAAAGAGAGTGAATGTAGCATACTGTCTGCCACACACATATAAGCCTCTATCAATAACAAGCCTGTTACCTTTCCTCAATCAATATACCGTCTGTGTGCGTGTGGAAGTGTGTGCACGAATGTTTGTGTGAATGTGTGTCCACACAAAGTAACATTTCATCTAAAAGTAAAATGCAACCTCTCAATGCGAGAGTGGCCTTCTAGGCCATGTCAGCAAACCACAAGACCACAAGATACACACACACACACACACACACACACACACACACACACACACACACACACACACGGCAGCAGCTCAAACCTTGGTGACAATCTGAGCGGTGTGTGTTAATGTGTGTGTATATTGGATAAAGACTACCTTGTTACTCAGGAAAACTAAGTAGCATAACTAATAGAACATGGTTTTAAACATATACATATTGTACACACACATGCAGGCAAACAGACCAACACACACTCCAGGCTACATGAAATAAGCTACTAGTGTCTCTTTCTCTCTGGCCCCCTCTCTCTCTCTCACACACACAGACACTCATTAAATGTCTGAGGCCAGAGCAGACTTGTTTCATCCAAGATGGCGCTTTCTATAGCTGCCTCAGCCTTAGGTGCGCTTTGTTTGTTTTTGTTTTTGTGTGTTAACTCAGTTTTCGGCTGTGATTCCCGGAGCTCTTTCACCAGAGAAGAGCTCATGAACATCAGGGGAACAATTTTCTCGCGTCATCAGTGGAATTATTGGACATTTTGATGAAGGGCTCTCTCGTTGTTGTTAGCCGAATGAAGCGCCGTAATGCGGCATTCAGACCAAACGCGAATTTTCTCCTCGCGACGCTTTCCTCGCGTGAGTACATTCGCTGCAAGTGCTCACACACAAGGCGAGACGGCGATTTTAACGCGATAACGTGAATAAACACAACTTGCCATTACTACAGCTGTATGAACCCAAAGTAAACATAAATAGCAATAAACGGATTAAACTGATGCCAAAATAACTACAACATGATGCAGATTTGTTAAACATATGAATTCATGCTTTGTCAGGTCTGTCAGCAAGACAGCAGGACAACAACTTCTAAAATGTTTGTTTTCTGAATGGAGTTTGGATCGATCAGGGCTATTCCATGCTAAGTTGGTCACAGTAAAGTACAATGATAGCTGGAATAAAGTTACAGACACATGTTTTCTGAACTCACCAGGTAGTTCAACTTCCTCGCTTTCTTTTCTCCAAGTAATGTCCAGTTTTTATATAAATATGAGGTTGTAGTCCGACAGAGCTAACGAAGCTAACAACAACAGTGGAACCGGAGCTTCACTTAAGGTAACTTGCCCATGGGAGTCAAAGAGATAACGCACCATCAAACAACAAACTGAAAGAGTAGGAGACGAGCGCTACAACATGTGCAAACCAATGCACATGTAAACTCGCAAGCCCAACAGCTTTGTGTGGAAAGATTTAGAGAGAAGCACTGACTTTCACCATATTATGGAAAAAAAATGGAGCAATGCTATAAAACAGATGAGATTTTGCTGTGGATGTTTTTCCTATTTGAAGGATTTTTATCAACATTCTGTAAAGAGTTAATTTAAAGGTAATGTTTCATGAAATCACACCTTCTTACATTCTTGTTTATTGTTTTTCATCATAAATAACATCTATTCTTCTTGCTGCAGTCACTGTGTACAGTTTGCAACTGGTGCAAGTGATCAAAGAGTCCAGTCCTTTGAAGGGTTAGAGTTAACCCACAATCCTCCAATCAAAGCCAAATCATAGTCCTGCTTTTCTTATTTGGAAAGATTTGGAAAAAGATTTTTACCAAAAATGTGTAGAAAAAGGAACATTTCATGTCTCGTGGCTTCTTTTGACCCCTCCGTATCTCCATGTCACACACACTCAAACACACACTCACAGCAGACAGGCGACCAAAGGAGCAATAAAGTGGAAACGGTGTATGGTCCTTCAGACGAGAGCCTTGTTGTTCCAAATTAGCTGAGATTTGGGGAGCAGCCAAGCTGCTCGATTGGAAAAAAAAAAAAAAAAAAAAGAGGAAATGGAGAGCTGTGTTTTGGAGAAGAGAGAATGAGGGGGTCGAGGAAAGAGAGATGGAGTTTTTCCTAATACTGGGCATGGCAATTACTTGAATACACATGCACAAACACACACACACACATCCATTTAACATCATTAATAAGGTATAAATAGCCTACACACACACACACACACTCTCCTTCTCTCCGTGCCCTCTCTTTGACCCTAAGTCTGTATTGCTCTTCCCACTAATGCTTCCTTTTTGTTATTTGCAGCTCATCTTTCAGTGCAACAGGATAACTTTGTGTTTGCTTACATTCCACTGGTCCAAACACACACACACACACATTCTCTCTCTCTTTCATTAGCGTTGTATTATATTGCCAGACAAGCTTGAGTTCAGTCAGTCCAAAACCATCCTATAGGGGTTTCATGTGGAAATGTAACTGGAAGCAATTTTTGTTTTCCATATCTTAAAGGGTTTTACAGTATCATATTTACAATAGAATTATTACTAAAATAACATGATTTAATAAGATTGTGGTTAGATAAGAATGTCTCATTGTGAACCTTTATATTTCCAGCTCTACCCCCTTTTCGTCCTTCTTTCACCACATGTAACTGTCTCTTCCAGGCATCTCTTCACCTCTGACTTCATCAGTATTCTGTGAGTGACTCAATCTGTCTCAGCACCACAGATAGTCTATGATGAGTGTATGTGTGATTCATTTCCTCCTACAGGGGCAGACAAACACAGCCTCAGCTCTTCTGGATGAAATGACTGAAGAGAAGAAGAGAGACGGCGTCCAAGCTAACTGAACAGTGACCTCGGGACTCTTAGTGTGCTGACAATCAGTCTGTGTAGCAATGACGACTGTGTGTGTGTGTGTGTGTGTGTGTGTGTGTGTTTGTGTTTTTGTAGACTAGACACAGAAGGATGCTATTACAGAGATTTGATAAGAAAAGACAGCTCACCCCTCTTTGTCCCTTACTGTTTTAGTGTGTGTGTGTGTGTGTGTGTGTGTGTGTGTGTGTGTGAGTGAGTGTGAGCTCACATCCCTTTCATATAAAACACACACACACACACACTGAATAGACAAACACACACTGTCCACCACTGACTGAAGTGTGGGATTGCAACCCACTCTCATTATCATCCCCTTATCTCTCAAACCTTTGTCATTCACTTGTTTTCACTTCTACTATATTTAGCACCAGTGGCATGACACTAAAAGCTGAGGAAAAAGAAGATGGCAGATCAGAGAGAAATGAAAGAACGTGGCAGAAAAGAAGAAAGGACAGGAGAGGAGGAGCACATTTTTAGTTGGTTTTAGCCAAAATGACGCTGGTTTATTGGCAAGTGTGTGTGTGTGTTTGTTTGTGTGTAATCAGTTCCAGATGAGTGACCAAGGAAGGTAATCCCTCACCTCCCCCCCATACTTATTTACCTCCTCTCATCTCTACTCATTCATATCCCCAGTACTTGCTCCTGTAAACACTGTAATACACACACTCTCTCTCTCTCTCTCTCTCTCTCTCTCTCTCTCTCATACACACACGCACACACGCATTTCTCAGCAGGTCTGCGATCAGTGAATTCATGCAGAATAGATGCAGACGGTCTCTTGCACCTGCTCTGACAGGACATTCACACACGCACAGCAGAAGGTAAGAGTGGGACAGAATGATAAAGGAATGATAAAGAATTAAAAATGGACACCAACAGAAAGATACTGGTGAAAATACTATAAATTGTGTGTGTGTTTGACTGTGTGTCCATCAATTGTGTTGGTGGTCCATGATCACACATTGGTTTCATGATGGAGAATGATAGAGAATGATAGAGAGAGAGTGTGTGTGTGTGTGTGTGTTTGCGGGAATGGGTGAGTCTGATGTCTGTGCAGGAGCAAGGTCAATAACACAGAGGTTATAAATGACATCGCACACACACGCATACACACACTTAGGACAAATGTTAGACTGACAGAGGTCAAGCACATGTGTCTCTTGCTCCAAAACACACTCAGTCACTCTCAATCTCACTCTTGTGGTGTTTGTTTCTCACTCTCAGCTTATGTAATATTTAGGGCCAAATGTGAATCTGTCAGCTTGAGACGAGAATACACATGCAGAGACAACTAGTTCAAATTCCACCAATGACTACAGCTACACACACAGGCTTTCATCTGACAGTCTGCCTACAGTCTACATTTTTGAGTCTTTGAACTTTTAACATCTGCTGTAGAACCAACAAAGAAAAAGTGAAGCTGCATCTTGGTTATAGTGAAGAAGACATTAAGGTACTAGAGCTTTAAAAGCTGCCAATCAAGTCAGTTGTATGTCATCACTCCAGTCCTGGTGCCACTTCTACGCTCTAGCCTTTTGATACCTTGTTCTCTGACCTCTTGTCCCCCGAAACTAACCCTGTCTTTTCTTTCTCCCCACCAGGTCCACTCACCTCCGTCATCCAGTCAGTCAGCTGGGCTCGTCTACTTGCCTTCTCCCCTCACCTCGCCTCCGCGGCGTTCCCCCGGCTTCCCTCCACGCTCCTCGGCCCTCTCATCTCGGCCTCCTGCCCCCTCTCGATCGCCTCACTTGTACCTCTCCAGCCCCGCCATCTCCTTGGCCCCCATGCCCACGTCTGCCGGCGTCCAACTTTCCCCATTTCACCTCCCGTCTCTCCTCTCCCTTTTTTCCCTCAATAAACCTCTTTTGCAAACTGATAAGCGTTGTGTTTGGGTCCGTTCTGTCCGAAACCACAACAGAACGATCAAGCCATCATGGACCCAGCACGCTCTCTCTCTCCCCCCGCCTCCACTGACCCCACTCCTCTGGAAGTCATCCACTCTGTCGCCTCTCAGGGGGCAGTGCTCGACCAGCACGTGGCCCGTTTCCAGGCGGTGTTGGACGCGCTCTGCGCGGAGGTACGGCGCATCGGGGCGCGCCTTCCTGACCCCTGTTCCGCACAGCCGCAGTCCCCCTCTCGATCCCCGCCTCGCTCCCTCTCCGCGGACTTTGCCCCGTGCCCCACCGCTGGCGCTTCCTTTTCCCGTGAGTCCCCGGTCTCTCACCCAGACAAGTTTTCCGGCGTTTTGGGCACGTGTGACGGTTTTCTGGTACAGTGCGCCCTGCTGTTTAAGAGGCAACCAGTAACATTCCAGTCCGATGAGGCCAAAATCTGCTATATCGCTATACCGCGACCGGGCCCTAGCCTGGTACGCAGCGGTCAGCGAGGGTCAGCCCCACGTCCTCTCCTCTCTTGCCCGCTTTCTGTCCCTCCCGACCTGTCCGGTGTCCCGCTTGTCTATCACGACCTCGATCAAGTTTTTAGCAAGGACCAGGCTTTGTCTTTACCCCCCCACCGCCCCTATGACTGCTCCATAGACCTCCCGGACACGCCTCTCCCTTCAAGTCACCTCTACAACCTGTCGCGTCCAGAGAGAGAGTCTATGGAGCAGTACATCAAAGACTCTCTGGCTGCCGGCATAATCTGCCCCTCTTCCTCACCACTAGGGGCTGGCTTCTTTTTTGTCGCTATAAAAGACCAGACCCTTTGACCCTGCATCGATTACCGGGGGCTCAACGCCATCACCATAAAAAATAAGTACCCCCTCCCGCTCATGGACTCCGTCTTCGAGTCCCTCTCTCGGTCCACTATTTTTTTACCAAATTAGATTTAAGAAACGCTTACCACCTGGTGCGGATCTGAGAGGGGGACGAATGGAAAACCGCCTTCAAGACCCCCCTTGGTTACTACGAATATTTAGTCATGCCCTTCGGCCTCACCAACGCCCCCACAGTCTTCCAAGCGTTAATCAATGACGTCCTCCGAGATTTCTTCCACCACTTCATCTTCGTGTATCTGGACGATATCCTGATCATCTTCACCCTCTCCTACCGCCCCGGGTCCTGCAACACCAAGCCAGACGCTCTCTCCCGCCTCCACTCCCCAGACACCCCTTCGGACCCCCCACCATCCTGCCTCGCGCCTGCCTCATCGCCTCTGTAGTCCGGGAGGTGGAATCTGCTGTTCACCGCGCCTAGTCCACCGACCCAGATCCCGGTGCCGGTCCCCCTAACCGCCTCTACGTCCCCTCAAGTGTCCGCTCCCGGGTCCTCCAATGGGCGCACGCATCCAGGTTCAGCTGCCACCCAGGGATGGCTCGCACCCTCTTCCTGCTCTGCCAGTGGTTCTGGTGGCCCGCCATGGACAAGGACTGTCGGGCCTTTGTAGCAGCCTGCGAGGTGTGCGCCTGCGCCAAACCGTCCCACCAGCCACCCGCCGGTCTGGTCTGCCCCCTTCCGGTCCCCGGTCGCCCCTGGTCCCATATCGCCCTGGATTTCGTCACCGGCCTCCCCAGTTCTAATGGAAACACAGTCATCCTCACAGTGGTCAACCGCTTCTCCAAGTCCGCCCACTTTGTCCCCTTACCCAAACTCCCCTCCTCTCTGGAAACTGCCCGCCTCCTCATAGACCATGTTTTCCGCCTTCACGGCATCCCCCTTGACATAGTGTCTGACCGGGGCCCCCAATTCACCTCGCAAGTTTGGAAGGCCTTCTGCCGCGCGTTCGGAGCCACCGCCAGTCTCTCCCCCAGTTATCATCCCCAGACCAACGGGCAGACGGAGCGGGTTAACCAGGACCTGGGGGCGGCGCTCAGGTGTGTAGCATACCATAGCCCCACCTCCTGGAGTTCCTACATCCCCTGGATCGAGTATGCCCACAACTCCCAAATCTGCGCCGCCACTGGTATGTCTCCGTTCATGTGTTCCCTGGGTTATCAACCCCCCTTGTTCCCGTCAGTAGAAGAGGAGGTAGCGGTTCCTTCGGTACAGGCCCATCTTCAACGCTGCCGCAGAGTCTGGAGGGAGGCCAGGGCGGCTCTGCAGTGCACCGCAGCCCGCAACCGCCAGTTGGCGGACCGCCACTGGACCCCTGCGCCTGCCTACAGGCCGGGGCAGCAGGTCTGGCTTTCCTCCAAGGATCTCCCCCTACAGAGCTCCTCGAAAAAACTCACCTCCCGGTTCATCGGCCATTACCCCATCGAGCATTCTGTTAAATAGACTACTGAGCATTGGCCTGTCTAAGCATTCAGTAGATTGGTTTACAAATTATCTGTCAGGTAGAACCCAAAGTGTTCAGATGGCTGGCTCTTTCTCTTCCTTTTTGCCCATTTCCAAGGGGGTCCCTCAAGGCTCAGTACTTGGGCCCATATTGTTTTCAATTTATATGAACAATCTTTGTGATAATCTGTCGAATGCTATGTATCATTTTTATGCTGATGACGCTGTTATTTACTGTACTGCATCATCTACTGCACAAGCCCTTTATCTTTTGCAGTCTGCTTTCAATATTGTTCAGAGCCATTTAAAACAGCTTAAGATGGTCTTAAATGCAGAAAAGTCCAAAGTAATGGTATTCACAAACTCAAGACAACTTCCAGTTACTACTTCAAGCATCTCAACTTTTGAAGGAAATGAAATTGAGTTAGTTAACAGTTATAAATATTTAGGTATAATCAATGATTGTAAACTGTGTTTCAGAACTCATATTAGCAACCTGGTTTCTAAGCTCAAGATAAAGCTTGGCTTTCTCTACAGATCAAAATCATGCTTATCCATTCATGCTAGAAAATACCTGGTGACGGCCACTTTTCTTCCCATATTAGATTATGGTGATCTGATGTATATGAATGCTTCTGACCAATGCCTACCGAAATTGGATGTTGTGTATCATTGTGCATTGCGTTTTTTCACTGTCTGTAATTATAGGACACATCATTGTACCCTTTACTATAAAGCTAAATAGCCCTCTCTTTATGCAAGAAGGTACACTCGTTGGCTCTGTTTCATCTATAAGGCACTTCTTGGACTAGCTCCTACCTATTTGAGTATCTTTTTAACAAGTACTCAAGGCCATTATGGATTATGTTCAAAGGACGTCCTACACTTGTTGGTCCCCCGTGTCCGAACAGAATTAGGTAAAAAAGCCTTCATGTTTGCTGCACTTTCTGCTTGGAACCTTATTCAGAACTCGTTGAAATTGACTGCCTTTATTCCTTATAGACATTTTGTTTCAACTCTGAAGGATATGGAGCAGGTGAACATTGGTCAATGTTGCTGTTTATAAAGTTGTATTCTGCCTTATTCAACTTATATGTCTTATATGTATGTGTACTTGATGTCTTTTATATGTTGGAAACTGTTCTTTATGTTCTTTTATGCTGCATCTTGGCCAGGTCTCTCTTGCAAAAGAGATTTTAATCTCTTAAAGGTTAAATAAAAAATTTAAAAATAAATAAAAAAAAAATAAATAAATAATGATGGATCTGTGATCATATTGACCCTGAAAATCCTTATTGCTTGATGAAAGCATTACCACATTATTGAGCCTCACTTATAAAGGTCAGGGTCAAAGGAAGGAGGGACAAAAGGAAGAAGAGGGAATGGAAGAAGGGAAGGATATCTGAAATGAGAAAGTTGGCTTTACATATCCACACCTAAGGATGAATAAGCTACTTATTTGTACACTTAATAAATTCTACAAACTCAGTGTGTTTATGGACGTAAAAGCCAGTAAAGAGGCAGATAAGTGTTTCTGTAGCACGCAGCAGAAATAACCCAAAGCAGAAACTGCTCTTTAATAGCATTTTAGTGAGTCTAGACATTAAGGAAACCAACCCACTGCCTCCCCTAGAATTTTTCTCTTTGTTTCTTTCTGTTGCCCCTCAGTGATAAATAACTTAAGGAGCCCAGTAGGTTTCCCCTATCTCTCTTTCTCTCGCTCATTTATTACCTCTACACCCTCCCCCCACCCACCCTCTGAAGTATTTCTCCTTTAATCACCTTTTTAATTGGTCATTCCTTCATATGATCCAGTAATGGGAGTAGGAGTTAGATTAGTTAGGACACAATGGTAACACGCACATACACACAAGTAAGGCACACACTCATCCTGGCATAAAGTTGCTTATGCATATATTTAAATGAGCAGACACACACCTATGTCTGCACACGTGTACACACACACACAGTCCCTTGTGATGTTGACGCGCTGTATTAATGTGTTGCCATAGCAATGCAGAAATTAATTAGCACACACAACTAACTAGCTATAGGGGATGTAAATTACCTACTGCATTCTCTCTCAATGGAGACTGTGTTTGTGTCTGTGCAGCATGTGTACACTGTAAAATGCTCTGTTTGTGCATCAGTAATAATACAAGTGTCAGATGTGATAACATCCAAGAGATGCTTTGGTACCTACCCACATGCACACACACTCAAACAGATCTCTCAATGAAGATCTTTCTCTCAGAGCTATAGGTTGAAGACACACATATATCCATGTGCTTTCAAACCATCACCATCACTTGTCCTTGAATTAAGAGGGCTGTCTTCACCACTTGCTGAGGGTGGTCCTTCCTCTCAGTTGCAGTGAGTGCAGGACAGCAGGGTTGGTTTAGACAGAGGGCGAGACAGTGGCTTCACATGCTTTGATGTGTTGCTCTTCACAGATGTAAGTACCCTTTGAAATGTAACTTCTTTGAATGGCTGTGGGCAAGTGAAGCAGGGTCAGTGTGAAGGTCTTTAAAAGAGACCTTCAGAGAGTCTTTGAAGCACTTCCTCAGACCACGTTGGTGACGTACTTCGGTCTGCAGCCTGCCAGTGGCTGCATTCATGCAGCCACTGTTTGGTATTGACAACCGTAATTAATTGCCTGTGTGAATGCGGCCATGGATTATCTTGGGTTAAGTGCTCATCAGGCATTCTGATCCACAACGTTTTTTCATGTTTTCCTAACTGCGCACACATATACAATAATAGTATTGCTAGATCAGTGTGTATTTGCGTAGTGGGACATTAAACCCAATCAAAGAGGATACAAAATACTGGAAACAGATGCTGTAGACAGATCAACTACACAAGGTCTTTCTCTCTGCCAAGCTCTCATTCAAACATAGCAAGAGTTTGTGTGCATTTGTGCATTCTTCATGCATATTTAAGAGTGTGTGTCTGCTGTGTGTATATTGTACGTGTGGAAAATTCTGCCTTCCCATTAACAGCCTACGAATCTTGTACAAGCTTTTTACACTGTTAAATGTAGAGATGAGCCCCCTGCTACAATGTGAATAAGATAGCTGTCTGGAAGAGAGCCTGTTTTTTATTAGCTGGTCATCTACATCAGTGCCCAGCTGTAAATGAAATAGTTGTTGAGAGTACTGCCTGATTTTTATGTGGAAGTTGCTTGCTGGTGCCTGTTTTTAAATTATCTGGCTATCGATAGTGGTGCCTGGCTGTAAATGAACAGCATATAAACTCTGCTGCCTGTTTTTAAATTAGGGCACCAGCTGCATCAGAGCTGCACTTTAAATTAAGCATTTGCAACCAAAGCTTTATAAGGAAATAATCTCCTTCAGTATGATAGCAAGCTGCCAATTACCTATTTGTTTGGTGCCTAAACATAGTTTAGGAATTGGAACTATATAAATGCCTGTTTATACATCGGATATTTTCAGGAATACAGGTGGCTCAAAGGGGCATACCTGTAACACCATACTCAGCTCACAGTAAGAATCCTGTTTCTCATTAGAAAAATGCCAAGTCCTAATTATTGTCATTGAGTAATTTCAGAAAATTTTACATCACTGTTAGTATGATGCTCTGTACTGAACCACAAGACTCAATACCTGAGGCCGTATTCATAGCAGCCTGTAAAAAGTAAAAGTAAATTTACTAGCTTTACTCACTAATGTGCTATAGAGAGACATCATCGCTAAAATTCAACACACTTTTACACAGTACAGCAGTATGGCTCCCTGCCAGGCATTTAGAACTGTAGAAGCCTCTCGGGTGAGAGGCAAAACGGGCTTCAAGTATCTTCAACCAAGTCCAGTTGCCCTTGATTTAACCCTTCTTGGAAGTGCAGTACACGTGCTTCAGGAACCACACGGACAACCTGCTGTTTAAACTTCCAAGTCTTTCCTCTGATCTGTGTCCATCCTCTCCATATATGGGGTTCAACCTTATCTTGACCTGTTTGTACATAACGTACAGTATGATTCAGTAGGTTCCCCTCTCACAGCTGTGTATCCCCTTTTTTGTCCTCCACCTACTTCTTCTCTATCTTTCCCCAAGACCATATCCCTCGCCCTCCCTCACTCTCAGACTCCCTCTTTTTTCTCTCCCCTTTCCTCTCTCCCCACTCTTTCTTTCCCTCCCTCTCTGACAGTGATAAATTGCCTGTTGGGTTGGGTAATCCATCTTGCCATTTCCCACACCTGAACACACACTCTCTCACTCCTCCCCTGTTCCCCTCTTTTTCCCATCCATCCGTTCTTCCCTCCAGTATCCTTCCATCCCAAGGTTAGTTAGGCTCACTGGGGAGGAACTGAAGGTAAAGATCTGCCTGACAACTCCTCCTAATACACGTGGACACATACACTAGGAAACAGGTGAACAGTGTGCACAAACTTAAATATACAAACTCAGTCAGGATTTTTCCTGGCTCATAATTGAAGGATAAGGTAGAATGTCAACCATGAACTACTATAGAATTTTATTCTAGTAATACAGATGTTGGTTTTTATCTTTTTTTAGATGGGAATAAATTCGAACATGTGCAATGTGCATCTTCCAACAGTGCTAATAGGACCAGTCTAAGACTTAAACATTCTTGAAAAAATGTGTTATATTTCCTTCTCTTTTCCCCAATATTTCTTCTAATAAAAAGCAAAAAGGCAAAATAGATTATTATTATTACAAAGAGACATATTCACAGACCACCTCATCTATTTCACTATATGTTCATGCTAATAGATAATTTTTTTTTTTTAAGCCTAATCATGTCAGAGTTTGTGACATATAGCTGTACTTCCCCTAGGCCTGTACAAAGAGTTTTTATGTGTTTTAACATAAACCCTAAACCCCCTCAGGGTGTGCTTGAATCATCCTGCAAGCCCCTAAAACTAAAACACTTGCTAACAGTCCTATATCCATGAAAGCCAGCTGAGCATGCTTGCTCTTTTCCAGTAATCACACAGTAGCACTCATTCATATATGGGAGCTTGGTAAAGCAACCACAGTGCTCCACTGTTGGCCACTGAGCTCCTCAAGGGGAGCCGCTGAAGAGCACTGTTTTCATTGAGAGAGCGGAGACTTATTCATCCAAGTTTCACATTCAAAATGACAACCATCCGGCCACAAACTTGCATTACCAACTGCTAGACTGCTGCAGCTCCAAAAGATACGATTAGTCAGATATTGCTTATGCTTATAGATATCAGATATCAAGTAGGAGATTCAAGCAGACAGAACAAAGCGTAAAAAGGGGAGATAGGGAGATATTCAGAGGTTAAATAGGCAGAACTCTGCTTTAGTATGGCTCCCTCCCGAACACTGTATGTAGCCTAACAGTAAACAACAACAACCATTTCAAACCCTCTAAAATCGAGCCCCGCAAGCTCCATCTGCTCAAGGTAATTGGAAAGTTTAACAGCTAGAGGCTATTCTCTGTGTCTGATTGAAGCACAGACTGGGAACAAACAGCCAATTTAATTCTCTTTCTCTCTCACACACATACACACACTTTCTCTTTCCATCTATGCCTTGCTACCTTTAAGTAGCCTTTATGAATTATTGCCTCTCCTTTTCTTTAGACCTCTACTTTGACCAGTTTCTTACTTTTTCTTTCTTTCCTTCCCTCTCTCTCTCTTTTATCTTCCACTTCCTCCATCTTGTTGATAAGCTGGAGAAAGGGACGATGTGAGGATAGAGGGGATGCTGCTGGGCTGAGATGGATGATAAGCATTAGCAGAAAGTGGATGATATTTATGTGGGGGTGAAGAAGTGATGACAAATGAAAAGAAAGAGAGCCTTGCAAATCAAACACTACAGATCAGTGAATTAGTTTACTTTGCTCAGATACTATAATACAAACTGTACAAACACACAGTGTTTCAGATCCATACAATGTGTAGTGCATCACTTTCATCACAGATAGATATTAAATCCTGCAGAAATAGACTTTAAAGTTAAGGTTTTTAAAACATGTCTAATATTGGAGCCCCATAAAATAATAAAAGCCTTTTTTAATACTAGAGTAATTGATCCACAACTACTGCAGTGAAGTCTACCATGGAGCCGGACTGGAAACTGGAGCTTAAATGTCAACCTTGTTCTCGTTTCACCTCCTGCCCTTTACAATGCTCTGACACAATAGACTCACAGTGCTGTTTAAAAATACACACACACACACACGCACGCACACACCGAGTTTTCTTCTCATCCTATCTTTGGCATTAGTCAGCCTCTTAACCTATATAGTTAAGCTAGGAATGTACGCACATGCACACACAAATTTGCAGCCCAGCAGAGCAGTGTATTTAGAACAGGAATGCCATTACTGTGCTTGTAAAACATGAACGACTGACTGGCAGAGCCATGGCTCTAATTTTGACCCTAAAAGGTAGGTAGGTCTGTTGCCACAGTAAGCACACACACACACACACACACACACACACACACACACACACACACACACACACAGTGTACAAGGCCACTGCACCTTTGTAAAGGAAACTACGTCATCTCTTCCCACACACTCATCTTTCCTTCTACTTCTTTCTGGTCTCCTCTCTACATCCCTCTCATCTTCTCTGTTCTCCATATCTCTCTATTCAGCTACCAATACAGTGGTCTATACATGAGGTATACAATATTTACAATACCAAGTGAACTTCAGACTTTGTATAAACCTTAAAACAGTATAACACATGATAAAAGATATCTTGCAAATTTTCATTTGCTCTTTTAAATAGGAACTTTAGCTATGGACCATTAGTTTTTTTGCTGATATTTGTTAGACCCCAAAACACCTTAATTGACTATGAAGGCACATCAGCAGTTGTTCACAGCATTAGTGAGCTCATACGCATACTGAAAATAAACCTGCTAGTCAACAGAAGCATTGCAACAAGGCTGCAGGTATGTATGTGTATGTGTTTGTATTTCCCCCTCTAGGCGCCACTTCAAGCTTCTCTCGTTTCATCTGCATTGAACAGATGTATCATGATGATAATTGTAATGTAATCCTAAAATCCTGACCCTAAAATAGTCCCTTGAAGAAATATGGCCCAACCAAAATGTCCTCACTTGGCAAGTGTCCTTACTTTGAAAGTTGAAAACGTAATTTAGTTTCCACAGACACACACACACACACACACACACACACACATGCACACACATACACGTCATCCCTGTCACACACACCTCAGCCTGTCATGAGATTTTCCTAGTGTGAGATGCTGAAGATAGATGTGCTATCTCTGACTGTGTGACGGTGCATGCATGTGTGCGAGGTGTGTTTGTGTGAGTGCACGCACGTGCGTGACAGCACGCTGGCTAATGTTAAAAGTGTTGTTAGCAGGTCTTCAAATAAACCGTTCAGCCGAGCAAGACTTCACAGTGTCACAGAGTGCTGGAGCTGGCACCTGCGGCTGCTGGAGTGCTGGGACATTTTCAGTTTTCATCTTGGCTGTGGATGATGGAACAGGAAAACTTTTAAAAGCAAAATACACACACGAAAGAAAAACAGTGTCTGAACAGGTACAGCATATTTTACAAGACTGACAATCAGACAGATCGATGGATGGATAGACACAGATAAAAAATAAGCAGAGATAGACAGACACGCACAGACACATATTGAAAATATAAAGCAACATTCTTTATGTAAAAAATAATGCACATAAAATCTCAAACTTTGTATCAGCACACACAAACATACTATATATGAAAATCTAGACAGGAAGAGACAGACAGAGGAGACAGATGCATAACTATAGTGTTCTCTACTTATTTCTGTCTTGTGGAGGTGATGGAGAGGCAGTTGCCATGGTAGCTACAGACCTCATGGCAGTAGGTGCTGTTGCCATGAGGTCTGGCCATCCATCCAGCCGTGTACACATGTTCTTGGTAGTGCACACACACACACATGCCAGTGTGTGGTGTGTGTGTTTTCAGTTGAACCTCAGGGTGCCTTGGTGTATGTATTGTGTGAGCATCTGTACACAATCTTGTGTGTTCACTCATGTTCACAAAAAGTCTGGACATAGTACATAAGCATTCTCTATGGGCCCCGCATCTACGGCTATTCGTTCTAGTATCTTTTTGGGCCCTCCTCACATAAGCGCCCTGTATACTCTGTCCCCTTTTTCCCCTCCAGTCCTGGCTACACCCCAGGGTATAATAAATGTAAAGCTGGCTTTTCTTTGTCACTGCTTTAAGTGGACTTCAAGTGTTTATTATATATATTTTTAGGCTGTATTCATTTTTACTTTATTTGACAGAAGACAGTATAGAAAAACAAGAAATAAGGGGATAGAGAGAGACCATTCGACCACCGTGTGTGTTTTAACCAACTTACCAGGAAGTCATTAAATGGGAAACCTTGCTAAGAAAAACAAAGTAATGAAAACATTTTCAAGCTTTCATATACTAATGCCAAATTCCATCTACTGGACCTGATAATGTGTGTTTTCTGTTAAACTTCCTAATTAATGCAGATTGGCAACTCGAATTCATCATCTGCTGTCTTTTGGCAAAGCTTTTTGTAGCTTCTCTGGCTCTTTATAGACATACAGGTTACACACAAACACACACACACACACACACACACATTGTGTTGACTGCCTACTGGCTGGGGTAGTTAGTCTAATTAAGTGTGTCTGCTTTGGGTCAGTGGCTGTAATGACAATGATAGCACTATTAGGGAAAACGCTCTTCCTTTCTCTTCAGTCTCCTCTTCTTCCTCCCTCTTCTCCTCTAAATTTAAATCTTTGATTCTCTCATTCTCCATCCTTTCTCCAGTGCCTAATTAAAAAAAGAATGTGTGAGAGAAAAAACACACACACACACAGATTGTGTGTGTTAGCTGGTGTGCATGGCAATATCTGCAGGCATGCAAAATTAGAGCGCGAGATAGGGGACAAGCAAGAGGGGTGTGAGCTTAAGAAATGCTTCACGGACACTGGCCACAGATTCATCTAACTGGTACTGTGGTGGACTTCTTGTATGTTCTTCAAGGTATAGATAACATGAAGTGCTGGGAAAATTCCACAGTGGTCTCAGTCAATGCAAATTTGCTACTGCAGGATCTTAAACAACACATTCATGTTGGTTCCACCTCATCCCAAACCGGCTCTACTGGTTTAGATCTGTAGACTATGTAGATGACAGGAGTAATGGGGAAGTCACTGTTATGTTTATCATTAGACACTGTGTGCTTCATGATATTGTACATTATCTCACTAATAGCAGCTATTGGAAAGAGGCTGGGCAATGATCCTATCGAGACACACATGGTAAGAAATAATTTTAAAGCATGCAGCTAGTGTTCTTTAGTATCCCCCTCTAACTTTAGTACCCCCCTTTAACACCAATGAAAAGCTTAACATTTTTTAACATAAATATGTTCCTCCTTGAAAAGACCAGACAATTAGATCACTGATCTCTGCTGTTGCGTAATGTCATTTCCATTCTTACATATAGGCTCATCTGTTAACTTGAAGGAGTTCTGCCAGTCTCCTGACCCATATTATCAATGACGCATTTAAGCCTCATATAGATGATTTTTGTGTGCCGTATCTTTCTCTGTAAAATCTGAACACTGTAGCGTCCATGTAGGCTATATTTTTCACAGGACTATTGAACTGTATTGCATTAGATTGTACAGGGCTTTGTGGGTTTAAGGGTCACTCAGTGTATGTAGCATTGATGAATGAATTATAAATACCTACATTTTTAAACTACCTAAATATACACATAAATCTATGGGTGTTATTTTAACATGATTAAAATGATTCTGATAAATACTAAAAAATTTACTGAATTTAAATAGAGTTGAGATTTAGTAATACAAGATCCTGAGATGACGTTTATGAGTGTGCACTTGGGGATGGTTCAAATTGACAAAAAGCCAGTGAAGCTCTTCAATTCAGTCTACATCAGCATCCTTCCTCTCACACACACACACACACACACACACACACACACACAGACCTCCATCTATCCACACTGTCTTGCTGTTATTGATGAAGCCACCTCTTTATATGGTAATGTCTTTCACACCTGAAAGGCATCAGGAGGGTATCATCTCTCTCTCTCTCTCTCTCTCTTTTTACACACACACACACACACACACACACACACACACACACACACACACACACACCACACACACACACACACACACACACACACACAATCACACTACTGCAACTATATATTTTCTCTCTAACCTCTTGCCAGAAACACACACATGCACGCTAACACGTGCTATTAGTCCCATGAACTCCATATATTTTCACTCTCTCTCCGCCTCTCACCAACACGCACACGGCTATGAGCAGCCCATTAACGCTGATGGAGATATGTATGCGGCTCACATCTGTCACACGTCGCTGCCGTGGCAACACCAGCTGCCGTGGTTACCGGAGGCCTGCTTCTGTAGTGTTTTGGGATTTGATTATTACAGGATTGCTAGCTACCTGCGTGCAGAGATAGCTCCCTTTGAGGGCAGACTGCAGAGAAATAAACTCCACCACTTGATCTGATAAGTAGACTAATTACAGACAAATGACTGGCTTTGGGTGAAAATTAGCTATTGGCTGGGATTTAGTTAAATTGATTATATCCATAAGAGTGCTAACCCCACTTGTTTTTTCGGGTTGGAAAGGCATCTGAACCAGCAGGTAGATCATAGGCTCTCAACCCTCTAGTTCATCTGATGGTTTCCTGATGGTCACATGTACTACTAACATCTCCTGATTTGGGGCTTTTGATTATGTTGATATCAAAAAGATTTGGTTGACAACCTTAGGGTTAATATGTTTAGCAGTAATTCTGCATCTAAATATATAATAAAAAAAAGTCTTTTTACTCTTTATATTTGGGGAATAACTATGATTGTGCCAGATATCTAGATTGTAACTTTGATAGTGCTTCACTATTTGTCAACCACCAGTGATTAATCTGTTTGTTTTTGTTTTTTTTAAGTGAAAACTGCCCTCACAAGTTACATTATTTGTAGATCAACAGTCCAAAACCCAGAGTTTCACATCGATATAAAACAAAGAAAACAAACAAATCCTCACAGTGAGAAGCTGGAATCAGAACTTTCTTTTGCCCAATAAATTACCTGATGATTGATAGATAATAGATTGCTATTCATTAACTTCCCTAAAAATTTGTGCTTCAACTACATTCAGCACTTCAAATTACTAATAATTCAGAGATTAAGTTATCTTAAATTCAGTGGACCAAAAAGTCACCAACTGAGAGCTACATTAATTGGCATTAATACGAATAGCTTGTAATCTAAGCTGTCCAGGCCCAGATGACATGTACTAACTCAATTCTGGCAGATTTATGTAAAGCTATACTCACAGGGTTATGTGTTTTAGTGTTAATGGTGGTTATCATGACAAATCAGTGTAGTTAGTGACTTGGACAAGGAAGCTGTAACCAGAGATTTCTGGATTGATAACACTTGGCTTTGTTTAAGTTCACAGTAAAAAGGCACTAAAGTTGGCCAAACATTTTTCATGAACAACTTAAACAGGAATGACTGCCCTATATGCAATAGCAAGCTTTCCGGTTCTCATGTCACTGCACACTGTATGTGTGATCCCGGCCTTTGTAATGTTAATCTACAGCCAAATCTAGACAGACACATCAATGGGTCTGGTAATGAAAACATTTTAAGTGCACATATATATATATATATATATAAACTCCAATCCCTAGTACTCACATTACATTCAAATTTACAAAGAAAAGTACAGATGAAAGCAATCTCAATAAATCTTAAGTTGCCAGTAAGGGGTCCTCAGGGAGTGAATATACTCACAAACATGTCCTTTTTTGGTTTCAGTTTTATGTCTGAAGTGGAACTGTATATGTTTCACTTTATAAACACACATGGTTTTGACTTTCAGCTGATCTGAAACAGACACTTTGCTGGTGACTGAAACACACACACAGAGAGTGACCCACTTTCCTGAGCTGAACTGGACCAACCAAAAACAGATCACCCTGTCTCCATTTATGATTTGGGTGTGGATATATGGGATGAATACACACACAGAGACAGACACATGGAAATACACACCAGTACTCTACTGGTACAGGGACTCTTAAGTGAGTACAGCTGTGTAACCAGATGTGCTTTTGAGTCCTGTGGTTACAAGTGCGTGTGCATTTTGTGTGTGTGTGTCTAAACCTGAAAACCTACTCTGCTCATTCTAATCCCTCAACAGAACACTCTTTTCTTTTTTTTCAGCCCCGCACACCCGCCCATATAGCCATATGACCTGCCTCTCTCTCTCTCCCTCCTTTATCCAGCTGACTGAGTAACAGCAGCAATAAAGGTATATGGACAATATGACCTGAAACAGATTTCATTTTAATTTGAGGATAACATTTAAGTCACATCAAAAAAACCACACAGATGCTATATATCTGTTTTCCTTTGTGTTCGCCATCAGTAACTCTCTCTATCTATCTTTATCTCCCTTGAATCTCTTGATCTGTAAACTGTCGTGTCTCCCTAGAGCCACTAGGGAGCAGACGACTATTGAATGATTGACTGAACGCATGAATGATGTTTATTCTCTGTGACATTCAACAGAGAGCAAAAAACACATTATTTGTAACTAATTGCTGCTTATCCAACCAACTAGTAGATGAGCACACACTTACACTGGTCTATCTGCCACAATCTACTATCTTGACATTTAAGCCTAGTGACATAGCGTGTTTATGTATTCACAGAATGCTCTAACAAACATGCTAAATGCCCTACAAACACAATGACACACACACACACACACACACACACACACACACTGAATTGCAGACATCCAAACACTAAAATATTTATAATATACAGTAAAACTGTTGAAAGTCATCATTAGCATAGTATTAACAGGCCTGTGTGTGTGTGTGGCCACCATGGGTCAAGCATGACCTATCATGTATTCATATCCCGAGACAAAGACAGGTCTGCATGGTTCAGAGGTGTGTGTGTGGTGGTGGTGGGGTATCGGTGGGTGGATGTGTGTTTTTATACTAGCTGTGAGGGGTCACATATGTCCCAATGCCCTGTGGGAATAACATGGGTCTCATGCTGACAACACAACGGGAAGGAACACGGACACACACACACACACACACACACACACACACACACACTCAGCTGAAGTGCTGCGCTGGCACATTTGGTGAAGGAGAAGGATTATTAGGTCACATTTCTTCTCCAAGGACATGAGTTCAGCTTTTCCCCGACACAAAACACCTGCCACCTCGGTCAGTTCACTCTTACAAGAAGACTGTAAGGAACAAACCACGCTGTAAGAAAGAAAACCACCCAGGACCGGCTAATATAGCTGTGCAACACTGTTCACTTCTTCGATAATGACTCAGGGGTGTTTAATTCAGTTCAGGACAACTTCTAACTGAAAACTTGTCTGTAAAACCTGTCACATAAACATATATAAGTGTTGCATGTTTGCTAACTCAACCAGCTATTAAAAACAGTGGGTCTTAATGACGAATATATACGAGAAACGAATATGTTGTACCAGAACGCTGAGTATAAAATGATTCAACAGGGCAGTGCATTTTAATTTCACCTTCACATGTTTTTTTAAGTCCCTTAAGAGTTGTACCAAGTACCATGAAATATCTAACTGACAGCTCTATTACTTAATTTTACAAACAATCACAATGGTTGCAATGTAAATAATTCACGCAAGAAACACTGTGGTCTGAATCCACCAACTGATCCTGAGTCTGTTGACTCAGGCTTAGAAAAACTTCATCAGAACCACAAAATAACACATTAAAGAGCGCATGTGAGAGGCGCATGTGAGAGGCGCATGTGAGAGGCACATGTCCACTGCATGTAGGTGTAGCAAAAAGTCTTTTCCCACTCCCACTGTCTCAGCCCATATCCTCATTCATACTTTTGAGTTTGACTTTATCAAGCACTTGCAGACGAAGGCACTAAAATCTGAAACTTTTAAGACAATTTCTCTATCTGCAGCTATTAAATTACATAAAGTACCACAATTAGACAATTACAATACTGTAAGTTATGTGCCTGTGCTTATTCTACTACAATGAAGTTAACCGCAATGGGGAAGCTTTAACAAGCCTGAACTGAACCAAACCTAACAAATAACATTTTAATTAGTGGCCTACCCACTGACAGCCCCCATTAACCCCCACTGCTCCTAACAATTTCCAACTGCCATGTTCTTGAGCTAATAAGAACCACTGTCTCCACCTCTGTCTCTGTCTTACTGGCTGTGTACAGTGGGTCTCTCTTTGCCACTGTAGCTATGTATGTACTCCCTCTTGCTGAATGCACTTTATTGGCCCTATGGTGCATAATGCGTTCTTATTTGTTACCAATTAACTCCAGTGTGGCCCCACTGTATTCATAACTAAAATCCAGTCAACTGAAGCAGAACCCAAAGGCAACATGTTAAAAAATTATGCAGATTCAAAAGCCCTGCCAGGAGGGCTTTCAAAAAAATTTTTCATGCCTTTTATATGCATAGCTGCAATTTTTTACAAGCCAAACCAATGTCAAAACCAAAATGTACTCTCCATTAATATATTTATCAGACCCAAGTACAACGGCACAACATGCATGATACACACTGAGTGGCACCAAATGCCCCTGTAGTGTAAAGCCAAGCGGTCCTTCCAGCGGTTTAAACAATGTTGTTATTAACGTAGGTTTGTTTTGTTCATTAATTATAATTTATGAGCTACAAAATGATTCAGTGTAGGCAGACTACTCAGTATGTCACAACACCTAACAAAAATATATATTTATATACATGATGATACATTTCTATAGTATATGATTTGATGCTATATCATAAATCAACTCACAAAACTCCGAGGCTCATGATCTGCCTGTTGGGAATCACTGAACTAATAGAATTAAAATTGATTATATGGATTACACACAGAAAAAAAGAAATCCCCTGTCAAAGAAAATTAGAAAAAAGCAGCAATCTACCATGTAAGGATTAATATCTTCTCTAAGTGATCGATGTCTTTCAGTAATCCATCATGTTAATTCCCTTAAAAGGAGAAAAGCAATACAGAAGATGAACTCATCGATTTTGATGATGGTGATATGATCTGTCAGGTAAACTTGAAAACCCGGAGACAAAAATCTAAATAGCCTTGTCTGTGTCATCTATATATTTTCATCAGCACCCTGTCAGTAACTGATTAACGACTTCAGATACAATAAGTATCCTTAATCCCAGAGGCTCTTTGATCTCTGCTCTTTTTCACATCTGGTCGAATGAGAGCATCCTTATGATTTATGAGAACAATAACTCTGACTACACAGCAACACAGCAAGGAGGGGTATGATTAGAGGCCCCGTCTTTCATGAGCAACCAAGTTAATACGTGTCACTGTCCAAATGCCACAGCTAATGAAGGAACAAGTTATTTTTGGAGGCTAGTCAACAGAGCGAAACCAGCTAACCACTGGGTAACAGAACAGGTACTACAAAAACGTAATGCAATAGGATTTGCACACATCCATACACATCATAAGAGACAGAAGAACAAGCAGACAATCTGATTTTTACCTTGCTGGAGTAAGGTCCAGGGATGAGCAGTTTCAGTGCTTGTCTTTTCAGCTCTGTCAGCCTAGCGTTGCAGTTCTCACACCATATCCCTCTTTCACTACCAGGGGAACTTCCACTACCAGAGGCTGGTGATCCTGTCCCAAAACCAGGGGAGCCACCCAGAGAACCAGGCGATTCGGTCCCAATCCCCGGAGAGATGGTCCCCGGTGAGCCAGAGAAGGATCCTGGTGAGGAGATTCCTGAGCCTGGGGATGGGGTGCCTGTGGAGCTTGGCATGGAGCCCGCTCCCTCCGGGGCGGGGCGTGTGCTAGAGCGGGTGGTTTCCTCGCAGGCCTTTCGGTACCATGTGTCCGGGAAGAAGGAGGCAGATTTGGTTGGGGAAGTGTCAGGCATCTGTGAAAAAAGAAGAAGAAAACCTGACTAATAGGCCTTTTTTTTTTACCACAGTCCTTTTGACATGTGACAGCAGGAAAAACACAGGTGTAAATAAGAATATCACTCAATGATAGCTGAATTCCTCATAGGTTTTGCCATTCCAGGGCCCTGCTATTGTGCATGCTGGCTCACTGTTATGTAGTCAACATTAATTAAAGTTAAATTAGTTAAATTATGGTTATTTTTAAATACACTTAGAGTCAAATGTGTGTCATGAAAAAAGCCTATAGCGTGTGGATATGCGCAACATCCCACTCATCCCAGTGGACACAACAGGTTGCACAGGTTAGGGATGCGAGTAAAATAATGAGGGGCTGAGGGCACATGTCTTGTATCATGCAAATTCAAAGACAAACTATTTGCATTCAGCCTATTAAGCAAAATGATGGCGTGTGTTCACTAGGCATTTATCCACCGAGCTATATTCAGTATGCTATCTATTTTGTTCGATATAACAAAAACAGAGAATCAAAAACAATTGATTCTGACTGTAAAAAAAATGAACCTGACTCACAGCTTCAATATCTGCGCTTAGCCTACATGCCAGCAATTGATAAATTGAATATCTTGTTTTGAAAAGAAATTTGCAGGCTAAACATAGCCTACAGTAGAAAGGCGCAGTGCAAAAATCAAATGGTCAGACATTTAAAAACATACAACCAGGAGGCAATGTTAAACATTTACTGTGGTGGTGTTACAACCCAAGTCAAGGCAGTCAACATGTTGGTCTAAATAGGATCAAGTCAGATTGAGACCTGTGTTTTTTTCTCTATTCAGTTAGCCACATGAGACCAAGGAGTTAAAAATGATATATTTTGCGGCTGGGTAAATCCAGTCAGAGAAAAAACCCATTGATGTGGTGGTGGCCACTGTAATCCCTTCACAAGGGCTGTAATAAGAAAGCAATGATAGGCTGATAGGTGGGAATGCTCAACCAAGTGAAGAGGTGGGTATAATGTGAGCCAGCCTTGTGTTATAAATCAACACTAATTAGACTGTAGGAAGTAGACAGTGACACAGGTGTGAGTCTGATACCTGAGTTAGTGATAATTAAGAAATGTGGGAGATCTATCAGTGAAAATGCATGCCACTGTTGTGACACAATAAGCAGTGATGTGTGTGACATTCACAAAGCAATAAATCAACAGCATGAATGCAAATCTATGCGTTTCATATCAACCTAAAGAAAAGGTGAGCACACCACAGTTTCCTATTAGACTGTCTGTGCAGTGTGAGATTCAAGTGCAAGCATGGCAGAGTGGATGATAAGTTTTGATGGCTTACAGGTAACAGAGGTGTGTCTGCCCCTCGGCTACTGAAATGAATGACCTACCCCATATTTTCTGCTCCGGCTGCTCACAGACCTCTCCTTGGTCCCCGACAGTGAAGTCATGATGGGAAGAGAGAGGAGGGGGGAGAGGAGAGGAGAAAGGACCTCTGCTGCTGCTTCACATTCAAAAAAGAGACCACCGGATCAATATCAATTAACCACACGCCCCTGCAGTTTGCTCTTCTCAATCTGGAGGCAACCTCGCGCCACTTCCAAAAGCATGTGGAAACCGGTTACATCCCCATTCCGTCACCAAGAGACCAAAAAAATAATCCTTGATGGATTTTAGTTTTCTTTTTCCACGGGTTATTGCTTTTGGAGAAAGCCCTCGAATACCACTTCTATAAGCTAAACCTAGGATTCGCGCAGGTCGTGCGAGAAAGCAGACCGCTCCCTGTCAGCAGAGTCTGCTGAATGAGGCTCTCTGCTCAACAGCGCTCCGGACTGGCACCGCACTCAGCCCTGCCTCTCTCCATCAGCTCTGCGTCTGAGGCTGGCCAGGTAACACAAATCCACCCCTGGGCAAAACTCCGCCTCATGGGTTACCTACAAAGTCACGACTCATTAGACTGAGTTAGAGCTGGCTGGTGCAGACCACGGATGAGGGAGTAAGTCCCTCGTTGTTTATAGGCTACTTAAAGCGATACTATCCGTACCCTCCTGTTGACTTCCCGAGGCTCCGCGCTCTGCTGAAGCCAGCAGCACACTGGAGAGACAAGAGAGAGGCGCACATCTGGAGGAGGGCGGGACCACCCTGCCCCTCATCAACCACAGACCAATACATATCCAGAGGTTGCTGCTGAGTGGCAGGTAGACTACTGCCTGTGTGAAGTGAGGGAACTGGACTGCGCAACATTGCTTTGGGATGATGTGACTGAGTGTTTAACTCCTATATAAAAGGGACACTCCCAGGACTCTTGATTAAGGACACTGGTAAAATAGCTATAGGGATTTTTAGGTTTAAGTGACATGAGGAGACATGTCGGCCTACATATAACATAACTGTAAAACCTAAATAGAAAAAAAAGTAACAAACGGGTTATTTTAGGCCGATTCGAGTATTTCTAGATGGAATATAGCCTAATGACATTTGTCTAGGCCTACAGGTCAACAAAATAAAGCATTCAGTATTTCCGCATAATTTAAAACTGGCAGTCTGGAGAAAGCTAAAAAATAAATTATGATTTCCAGACAATATAATCGAACAGTCAACTGAATGAATTAAATTAGAAAAACCAAAAAATTGACCAAAATTCTGGTAGCTTATGTTGTAAGAATATTCTAGGTTAGGGGGTTTATTTGGGGAAAGCTTGGACTCGTGACCTCAAAATGTCTAAAATCCTGGCTATGGCTCTGGGCACTTCCTCTTTTAATGAAGTAGGCTACTGATAATTTAAAAGCCTTTGCAGATGGAGATGATGGAGATGAAGAAGAGCAGTGAGTTACAGAGGCATGTTGCATGAAGCTTGGGCACAACTGAGACAGGGAATGGACATGTATGTGACAAAGGAGACAACTGATCAGTGCCATTTAATATTTGAATATTCATTGTATGTTTACTGACTCTGTCAAACTTATAATTTTGGGCCCCTGCAGGAACCTTCTTGAAGCACATGCTCTTTTAGAAAGGTGACCTACAATCATCTCTGTCAGTCAAAATCTCAGTCAAAAGGGTCAAGTATCTAGTTAAGGAAGCGTTATGGAGGAAAAGGTAAGAGTATAGCATTCAGAGCCGAGCCTTTGGAAGAGTGTAAAAATCATTATAAGTGCAGCGATCTTTCTGCATTAGCTTCATCTTGTAATGGTGGATGACCCCTGCATAAAGCCATTTTTTTCAGAAACCACTGTTTTGTCAAAGAGAGCAGTTTATGAGTGGTTACACAGTGCCCTCTACTGTGTTCATAACGTTATTACCGGAGACATGCAGGCACCGAGCAGCTGAGTCAATATAGCAATAAAGAGCACGTTGGACTGATTTAAACATGGTTATGATGCCATTATTCAGATTTACATCTATGTAGAAATGTGTTCCGTTACATTTTGCAGCACAAACGAATATCTTCTGAAAATAAAGGGCCACAGGAAGGGTTTTCTTACACAGAAAAAGGGAGGCCTCGACCTACCATTTAGGATGGCTGTTTTACCATTCACACTTAGATCCCTTTTTTCCCACAAAATACATTTTGTCACAAAAGGAACTTGTAAGCGTTGACTGAAATTAACATAAAGAAAAGCTGGCAAAGAGGTATAAAGTTATTAATACAAGTGGCAGAAGAAATGGGATGCAAACAAAAGCAAACATCCCAGCATAAAGGTTGTCATCTTAGAGAAAGAAGGTGATATAGGGTAAGTATTTGGGCTCTGCAAATAGGACGCAGTATGGCTTGGACATACAGTTTTAACTCGACACTTTATTCAATAGAAAGAAGGTCTTTAAATATTTGTCAATTTAATGTCGTAAAACGTATGCATTAGGGTCATTAGGCTATATATATGAAACCCATAGGATATACAAAACAAAGACAGGCTTAAGGGGGCGACTGGATGCAGGTAAGAGGCGAAAGTAAAACAAAACAGATAAGTTGGGATCTTTTTGAGAAAGAATGTTTTTTTGCCAAACTGTATGGGGTTGGACAAAATGTGTACAGTGTTATCCTTTAGTGCCTAAACCAATCAGCAGCTCATAGTGATCTTCCCCTCTCGGATTTGGTTTTAGAGGCCTGGATTGGAAAGGAAATCCTTCAGGCAATTAAACAAGAAAATATTTACGACCCCTTAGGTTCGTCTCACAACGACCTGGGGTGACTCCATGCTGGGACCCAATGCCCTGAACATTCATTCAGTTTATCTGAATCTGCGCACTCCGGTACAGTAGGCGGCAGTACGTGGTTAGTTTATGATGCGCGAGCGCCAACAAATGCAGAGATATTTGTTCACGGGAATTGTGTGTGCGACGTATTGGTTTTACTATATTCTTTTAACGTTATATAAATCACGTTATAGAAGCAGTGAATGTGTACAGGCACGACGATGCTCGAAACCTGTAACGTTACGATCGTAGGTAACTAAGTGAACTGTCCAAACAAAAGGCTGAATTTAAGATTTTAAGGTGAGTGGCTAGCTGCACATAAGTTACTATTTCATTGTGCCTGAGGTAAAACTGGGCAATCACACCATCTCAGTTTGGAGGCGTGCATGTGCAAACTATTGCATTAAGTTAAATATTTGGTTGTGCCAAACGTGCGCTGGGTAACGTTACGTTAACACTGAAGCTAAACTGACAGACAACTCCCATTGCACAATGAACTGTTTTCTGTTTGTTAAGTCACCTTTTTTGCGTTGTAGTAAAAAACAACAGTTGTTGCTTTTTTTGCTCGGGATTTGTTTGTTTGTTTACTAACATGCAAAGAATACTATAGCTTGCTTGCTAGCAAGTCGTTAGCGTGAAGTTGATTTGCCTCTGCGTAAGTTACGCAGTGACGTTACATGTTGTGATGGGCTCTAGTATATTATTAACACGTTGAACCTTGGTGTCATTGTGGTTTAGCATGGGGTTAGCACATGTGTGACGTTATTTATTTATTGCTACACGCTTTAATAGTAGGCCTAACGTTACTGTAAACACCTGAGCTGAGCTGTTTCTTGCAACAACGTAGACTGCTGTAAATGTGGTGCGTGTTGTCTTGGACACTCAGGGCGTTAGAAAGTCATCTGCCTAACATTACTGAGATAACGTAGTGACCTAACTCAAGTCTAGGTTAATTTGGAAGACATCGTTTAAACATGTTTCTATGGCGACACGCTTTCCTGTATTTTACCTGCAGTAAACAAACATGTAGTGTGAAGATGACATTTACCCCAATGCCAACATAGTTTAACTTTAAAGCGAACCTACGTCCTACTCTATAGAGACCACGTGTTGAAGGTCGTTAAACAATATTTCTTTTTTAAATATACTTTATTAAATTATTCAAACAGGGATATGTAAGTAATATATGTAAGCAATATTTCCTTTCCTCACCTTACCTCCTTACGGTTGCCAAACCCCTTTACCGGTCTGTCAGCCCTGTCACTAGAGCGGGATACCCCCAGGAGAAGGAAGTCGGCCCTGATAAATGTCACATCTTAATACTTCACCAGACCTCTGATCCAATGACCTCAAGGGAGGTCTTTCCAGAGAGAGGACCACACCAACTCCCACAACAATGAAAGGTAACTCGACATTTTACTTTCTTAATTTTGGAAGCGGTCGAAAAGCTTTTGATAGTCAGCTAAATCTGAGTGTATGTTAAGACACATAAGAGGAAACTCCAACCAGTGGTAGAAATATGACTGCGAATGATCTTTCAGGTGGACCTCGAAAAACAAGACGAAGAAAAACGAAGAAGACGACAACACTGTTAGACACCACAGACACTGTTTCATCTCAAGCCAAAGAGGAATCAAATGCTGTGCCAAGCAGTGATTTGGCCATTGTCTGCCAGTCCTCTGCGAGTTCCCTACTAAGTACTCCAAAAAGAGGTAGGGGACAAACTGGACAGACAGAAGAAGCCTGCCTGACCTCAACACCAGTCCACAGCTCCTCCAATAACATTCTGTCCAACATCTCAAGTCCCCCTCCTGGAGCAACACAAGTGGAGCTCGAATACACTGAGCTCATCACTCAGTTGAAGGTGTTTTATTGTATATTTACTGATAAACATTGTTTCTGCTTTTTGAACCCACTGATTTTTCAGCCTGCGCAGTTAATTTTAGTGATATCCTTTTAACTCATTTAATATCTGGTCTGTTTTAGACATCAGAGGTAGAGTCACCATGCTGCAAGTCAAAAGCTCAAAGCAGACGTGGGAGGGGTCGGCCAAGACAAGTTAGAAAAAGGTTGACAGAGGAGCAAACGCAGACCTGCAGTCAAACCAACGGTCCACCAGCCAAGTGTGGCCGTGGCAGGAAGCGGAAGATCAAAATGGGGGATTCACAGAGGGATACCACTACTCAGGCATCCAAGCGCTCGAGACCAAGATTTGAGCTGGAGAAGCCAGATGCAGCAGAGCTAGGTAGTGTCATGTCAGTTTTTGTGTCATGCACAGTCATCATAATACTTTTACGAAAGTTGAGACATTCTGTATTTTAGGAGGTCATTGCCCCACAAATTTTTGCAGAACCCGTCTGAAATGTGCTCTGTGTGGATTTATATTTGCTAGGGTAGCAACGACTGCTTGTAGAGCAGCTCATGTTTTTAAATAATTCAGGTGAGCAAAATTCTGTGCTTTAATCTATCTAAATCTAACCCTATGTGCCCCCCCCCCCCCCCCCCCC
>NC_060169.1:23715678-23759392 GCF_021292245.1 Micropterus dolomieu
AAAAAAAAGACGAGTCTTTGCTGTCTTCAGATCTGTCGATAGAGCTGAGTCACCATGAGGAACAGCTGCCGTCTTTGTCCTTCCAGGAAGATGAGGGAAGTGATAATGAGGAGGAAGAGGAGGACCTACCAAGTTTCTTGATGCAGGCGGACAAAAGTGAGACATTGTAGTGACTTAGTGCAAATAATCAATGAAAAGGACTAGATATGGACTGGATTATGTGGATGTACTACTGTCTTTCAGAGCCCCCGTCCATTACAGAAGGAGTGTTTGTGTGGTACAAATTTAGAAATTATCCATTCTGGCCTGCATTGGTGAGTGCAAAAACCATCGCTGATTTCTCAAAAGCACATGTTTTTAGATATTTTTTTTTTTTTTTTTTTTTTTTTTTTTTTTGATGAAACAATACACAATTTCTTACTGAGATGTTTGCATATATCCAGAAAATCAGCACTTTCTCACAGTTGAACTAACTAGTGAATTTGAGGTATTTTTGTTCAGTCAATGACCCACACACTTAATATGCTGTACAACCTAACCTAAATATGAGCTGACTAATCATTTCAGCACCATTAAACACTTTGCTAAGTATAGCTATGAAGTTAAACTACATGCAAATGGAAAACCCTGAAAGCCTTAGTGCTTTAAAATGTTTAAAATTTGTATTGTTTTTCTTTGCAGGTAAAAAGTGTGAACCGTAAGCAGAAAAAAGCCAGCGTCATGTTCGTTGATGACCCTGTAATTCACAAAAAGAAAGGGTAGGAAATAAATGTATATAATGTATTTTCTCTCACTGCTTTGTCGGTTAATGCCTCTGCACTATTAATGTGTAGGATTGCATTGTAGGTTGGCGAGTATTGGATCACATTTCCTGATCTTGGAGACAACACCTGGCTATTGTGGATGGCCAGCAGGGATTGTCTCTAAAAAGCCTTGTCTAGTCTAACGTGATATCATAAAACCTGGCTGCACAAATCTAAATATTTATACAAGACGTTAATGAGTGAATTGCTGGCACAGTTCTAAATGATCAGGAGTTTGTTTTTTAGTTGTCTGTTTATGTCCTTGAAGGTTTACTGTGGCTCTGAAAGCCCTGAAGCCTTTTGACTGTGAAGAAGCTAATGAGCTGGTGGTAAGAATCACTCATAAATTATACAGTCGGTTAGGGCTGAACGATTTTGAAAAATGATCTTATTGTGATTATTTTGCAAATCATATTGCGATATGATTTGCGATATTTCAGAGATCAATTTTACATAATTATGTTTTCATTCATTCATTTTCATTAAAAAAAACATAATGATTATGGTGTGATTTTTAGCGGGATTCTGTAACCAATAAAAATGTCTGTAGAATATGATATCTAGGCCAAGACATCTGTGCAGCACAATATTTATTTTAAAATGTTATATTGACACACATCACCTTTAAGAAATATTGCACCTCCTGCGATTTCGATAAGATTTCAATGAATTGTTCAGCCCTACACTCAGTTTTATGAAAAAGATGCTTTCCTAACAAAGTGCAGTTTTTCCCACCGAATGTCTGTGTACTGTACTTTGGTGGTAACATAAATCTTCATAAATTTTAGTGTCTACTCACAAACTACTTTAATCTCACCTTGCTTTGACCCTTCAGCCTTTCTCACACCACCCCTACACCCTCTCCCTAACCACTTCCACTCAGTTTGCACATCCAAAGAAATACCCCCTCATCCTCCAACAGCAGGTGGATCAGGGCAACACTTATTGCTTCCAGACAACTGAATTTCTGTTCAATACTTTTATCAAATCATTTATTTTAGGTAAAAAAAAAAATGTATCACACAAGACACAAACCTTATTGGCATTTTGTTATGAGAGAACTGGCACTTGAACTACTGAACATTAATGATGCCTTAAAATATTTACAAGAGATCCCTTAGCTATTTTTTTCTGTCTTTCATTCGGTTATAATTCTGTTTACATTGTGTGCGCTACAGTTTTCTAAAGAGCGTAATACTGATGTATCACTTGCCGAGTAGCCTATTCATAGTTTTCAGTCACGTGACGTGTGATGTGACCTGGAGGGCAAAACAACGGACCAACATAGTGGCTCACACCGCGACTCCCCTGTAGAGACACCGCAAAAGCAGTCAAATGTTATTTGGATCAACGTAAGAAAAATAAAGATATGAACACAAACTGCTAGTGTTGGGCATATCTGATCCATATAACACAGCCCAGGCTTGTCTCCTCGATTTAGTAAATCTGAAAGCACAACAACCATCCAGCATTTTGGCAACGCAAAAAGTAACAAACTCAAAGTTAACAGTGTATCACTTGCATAGGTCTATTGATTGGCAGGCAACGGTAATTAACATCTTTTTGCCCTCCAAGGGAACGTTTTCATTGGAGTGTGACGTCATGCGAAAACTATGAATTGTACAATTTCTATTTCCAAAAGAAGTTGCAGCTCCGAAAGATGCTGATGCCGAAACCATGGTTACAGAACCTTACTGCAGTTCCAGTTAACGCCTGAGAGACGCGGTATATTTACACACTACACCTTAATAGTTATAATCAGTCGCCCATTTAACTGGGCTGATATCTAGCATTTTGAGATAATTGTCATCGGCCGATAACTGCACTCACGAGGCTGATATATCATGCAAAATGACAGCAGATCTAATCTAAAACCATTACTGGCTAATGATAAATATATATTGTTAAACACTAATCATGCTCTGAAATCTGAAGCATAACCCAGTGTATTTTTCTATTTCATTAATTAATATAAAATCCAACTAAAACTACATGTTACTGACTAAGATAACCTTGTGTATTAGATTGTACTCTGCATGGAATAATGGAATTATACAAGGCTGTTTTTGTTTTGATATTGGTTTTATATATCGACCATCGGCCACCCTGCTTTCTAATCGACATCAGCATCAGAGTACACTCTGTGGGGGAATGGGCAGGCCCGGTTTGAGAAAAGCCCTTACTCTTACTGCTTGCGCTGCCGGCCTCTTGCTATTTCTCTCTCCCTGCATGTGTGTGTTGACTTTCTTTGTCAGTAGTATGTTTTATAAAATCGCCCAAAATACACAATTAGCAGTTCCGTTTTCACAGCAGCAGGTGAGTCGCGTATTTAGGAAGCTTGTTGGTAATGACGTAGCCTGTTGAAACTGAATGCTAAAGCCAAATATACTTGTTTGGACGTTAATATACGTGGGTGGCCTACTCAAGTAAAGTCTATGTGCGGGGAAACACTGCAGTGGCAGACTTTCTCATGATTGTCATGTTTGTCATAGTGTAAAGCCAAAGAAAAGTATGATGCTGCAATTGAGTGGGCCTTAGAGCTCATAACAGACTACAGAATACGGATTGGTAAGTATTGTCCATTCTGTGCATATGCAGACAGACACATAAAGGATACTGATATTTACATATAAACAATATTGTTCTGATACATTGGCTCATTAGTAGTATTAATATTTTTTTGTCTTTGTAGCGTGTGGCTCATTTTCTGGCTCCTTTATCGAGTACTTTGGTCATGCCATGAGTAAGTTTCGCTGTATAACATTCATTAACCTGGCACCGCAGAATATTAGAGGCTACGGGAGAATGAAAATTCGGTCCAGACGATGCTCTTTACTCTCTGTCTTCAACAACTCCAGGCTATCCAGTGAGGAGGAAGTACCCGCAGGCAGCCTCGGAGAGACTAACTATTGCCAATGATACGATGATGGAGACGCCATGTGATGATCATATGGACGATAGCTTTAGTGAACAGCAGGAGGAGGTCAACAGGAGTTCAAAGAGGCTGCTGCCAGACCGGACTCATGCTGCCCACAATCGCGCTAATGAGAAGCTTGTACATTTCATCGTAAAGCAGCGCATGGTGGAAGGACACCTTCTGGTATGATAATATTTGTATTGCTATTGTTGGATTAGCAAACACTTTCTCCATACCAGTGGATGTTTTACTGGTAGAAGTATGCAGGAAGTCTGCCAAGGGATATTGCATTGCATTGGATATTGGTGCAGGTGCATTCCTCTGGCCAATAAACCAGTTCTACATGGTGAACTGTCACCAACGGTTTGGATTAATCATTGGAAGTCCCACCCATGTTTTTCATGTAATGAGAAACACATTTTAATGACTGTACCTGAAACTGGACATGAAAGCCTGCTCAAATTGTGTGTCACTTTAGCAGTTTAGGTTTTTCCAACAGTGAATCACTGTGGATGGTGTTATGCATTTATTATGCACAAATATATCACATAATATATTGCAAGAGCTCAGCTGGTTTTGCAAAAACATACGGGTTTGCCCAGGTGAAACAAAAAGCTGAAACAAACAAAGCAATCATTGTTTTAGATTTCTACATACCTGTTTGAAATATAATTGACATCGGAGTCTCTGCTGTTGATGGGTGCAAGAGAAATAAATGACGTCCACTGTGAGATTTTAATGTTGTGAAACAATAAGACATAAAAAATTGAATGTGGTTAATATTTTCAAGAGGCATTATATGTAGCACCCTTTATGTATCACTCTCCTTGCAGGCTGTGATCAGTGGGCAGCAGCAGTCCAGATGGCTTCGCTCCTTCTTGAGTGCCAATCGGAGACGGGTGGTGAACATATACCTGGAAGATGACCAGCAGTTGGACCAGGTGTATTTGTACCTAAATGAGCTCTATGCAACGGCCGTGGCCACTGCTCCTTGCCTGGCTGAGGTGAAATCCATGGAGCGAGTCCCCTTTGTCCTCGATGTGCTCCTTCCTGAGGTGAATCAAAGCTTTCATCAGCGCTTGTTTATTTTTTTTTATTCTACTACAAAATATGGTTTGTTTTACTAAAATGCAGTTCACAGTTTATGTGGTAAAGGGTTTGAAAGATTGTTGTCCTCTTGTTCAGGCCATCATCTATGCCATAGCCGGGGTGGACAATGTCTCAGTAAAAAAGGCAGAAGAGAAGTACCTAAAAGGCCGATGTATAAGTAACAGGTAAGGGTTTGAATTAATTCCATCAGAGGAACAATTTTTCACACTAAATACTGATTATGATCAGGGACTGTATTTTTTTTTTTTCCCATTTCAGAGAAAGACAAGAGTTTGACTTGATGATTGAGCGACAGATGAGGAAAAAATCCCAGCCTCAGAACACTGCACTGGCATTATTTTGACCCCATTGGTTAGAAGACAAGAGTATTGTGAAAAAGGAAACTATTTTTATACTGAGTTTCAATTATTTTGTTTATAAATAATGTAGCAGTGTGTGCCTTACAATCAACGATAAATGTTATCACATTATTTCAACTCTCCTTTGCCTTTTTTGAGACAACACTGTAAATACTGGATTTAATATCTGTTCACAAAGGGACTCTCAAAAGCTGGCTTTAACACATCTACAGAAATAATGGTAACAAATATTAGCAGGGATGTGATTTTTCCAGATTTTCCGACCTGAAAGTCTGACCCACGTGAATCATGCAGATCTGTAATTTAAAAGGAGCTGGCCGAGTGAATTGCAGAGGATTTGAGGACATCTACAGGCTGATGTTTGTAAAGTTTTATTCCTTTCCAGGTATCAGCAAGGATGTTTGTTTGCGTTCAGCTGCCCATTCCACACCTGCGTAGTGTGTACCACAGTCCCTCTCGCGCATCAGTGCTAACGTGTTGGGCAGTACTGTAATATTACTTTTCCCAGTAAAGAGTAATGTAACGGATTGCTATTTCCAGTTATATTATTCGTTACTAATCCAAGCAACGCTGCGCTACTGAAGCCACCATCCCTGACGTGAATGCGCAACCGCGCTGCAGCTCAGCGGCACTGGACCTTATGTTGTTAAAGTCAGCTGTTAGCCAAAAAGTCAAAGGAAGACTGGAGAACAGGGAGAGAGAGGTATTTTCGACAGCTGTAAGTAACGTCATTGCCATTATTGTGTCACAGTCTAATGTGCAAATAACAATGTCGTCCGTTGTACACTTTTTGCGACCAGCCAAAAGCTTTCAACTACGAACAATTATACATCTATACTTAAAGTATCAGCTAAGCACAGCAACGTGAAACTCAGACAGAAAGAAACTTCCGGCCGCTACTGCCAGTGACGCTTGGACTCGTCGGGAGAGAGTGGCGTTATATCACCCAGTAGTATGGTAGAGTAGCTAATATGACTTTTTTAAAGGATTATATGCTAAGTAACTAGTAGGTAATAGTTATAGGCCTATTATTTCTGAGTAACCTGCCCAACACTGAGTTGACAATAAGGATCAGATAAATTGGGTATGTTTTGATTATTGCTTGTTAGAGGCTATGTCTAATGTTTACTTTGACGTTGTCGATTGATCACTCATATAGCCTATATACACTTTGCTGTATGAATGGTTGCTTTTTAAGTCCTTATGTTAAAGGTTTTGGCACCTTTTTATAAAGTAATTTCTTGTGAATGGTTGTGACAGGGTTTATATAAGGCCTTTTCAGACGGCTTGGATCCGCGGGGTCGCTCTGCGCTCCTCATCAACAGTATATTTTCCTGCTTTTTTGCCCTTTGCCCTGATTAGACGATGTCTAATCACCTGACTTTCATAACTGCATAACTGTTTGCTTATAATGTACAGCTAAATCCCTCACAGAGCTAATCATTAATGAACTCTTGTTACATGGTGTGTGTGTGTGTGTGTGTGTGTGTGTGTGTGTGTGTGTGTGTGTGTGTGTGTATATATATATAGTTGTATATGCTCGTTTTACAGAACATGTTTTTTTTTATAAACCATTTTGTTCAACAGTAAAGGCTTTCACACACTAGAGGATGGACAAGTGCCATATTATAAAACAGACCTTTCAACACAAGTCTTCATCACAATGCTATAACCCAGTAAATACCAACAGCACAACCACTAGTGGGCTTTGGGGTATTGACCCAGAGCTATTGGTACCCCTTCTATACATTTATTTAGAATCATTCTGTACCTTTTCAGACAAGGAGATCAGGCATCCTATAAAATTTGTGCGTGTACCTCATGAGTAGTATTGAAATGTTCCCATGGAAAATAAAGCGTTGTTGCATATAAATTGTGAGCCCATGGCTGTACTTGTCTTGTGAAGGTGCCTAGGGTTAAAAAGGAACTACTCATTTTTCATCTAACAGATTACACTGTATGGACACAGCCAATTGAAACATTACCTCTGCAGAGGTCCATTAATCACCATAAGAAGAACCACTGTCCAAAAAGGAGGGATGGGGGGTGCTGAGAAGAAACCACATGATGGCAACATCAGCACATCTGAGAATTGTTTTCAATCTATTTTTTTTATTATTGTTAGGTATTTTTAAGGGGTAAATCTTTCATTGCGCCACCTGAAGTAGATCCATTTTATGTTTTATGTCTGCCAAGGACTTTTCAACCTGTTGCCGTTTGCAGTACAAGAGTATCTGCTGCCATACCACCAGACTACTGGGCAGTGAAACATAACTCATCTCTTCCTCTGCACTACATGCTGCACAGATAGGCATTTTTGTTTGTCTAGTTTTTTGCACCACTGTGATCATAAGTTAAGTCTATTTTATGGGAAGCTTGTATAGAAGTAATATGATCTGTTTTTCTTGTCCCAGGGAGTACACTAGTTGTCACTTTTTGAATGAGCTGGAGCTGCCCCACAGTACTTATTTTTATTGCACACTTCCTTTTCTTCAGTATTTTGCCACTTGCCAACATGAACATATTATGATGCCATTAGACTGGCATCCTACTCTGCTCTACCAGTCTGTTTTCACTGATGTATGTTGGGCAGCTAAATTGTTGTTGTCTTGATTATATATTATGTGTAAAGTGTTTCATTTTACTTACAGAGAAGCTCCCTAGTTTATTTTAGTCTTAACCTTTGACTTTATAAACATGCTTATAACATTTCCTGTAAAAAATGTGTTCTCACATTTGACTGCACATGACAATAAACTTGTCCTTGACTCTAGATGTGGCTTCACTACTTAAGAAATAAATTTTTAAATCTCCAAATAGACCAGGCATTTTATATGTGTATAGTTGGTATACTTAATGTAGGGTCACATTTATGCATGCAAACAATACAAACATTTTGTTAATTTGATTTTATTCTTTCACTATCTCAAATATCTTGCTTGTAAACCATTGATGATGTGGGCCCTTAAAACCAATAAGACATTGAACATGATTTTAGGCTGTAGATATATTTTAGTATTTATTTGTAAGTGGACCAGTACACTAGACAATTGTGAACAAAGACTGAGATAAACCAGAAGGAAATGTGTGCAGGTGTAAATATCACCCCTTTGCAATGATGTCTATGATTGGTGGGGAAGTAGCATTAAGAGTAGCAGGTCTGGCCCATTTAACATTTTTTGAACAAAATAATTTTCGCATTGAGGCAGAAACTACCCCTAAACCGAGAGGGGCAGCAGTACGCCATCGGCGTGCCTATTCTGTCAGCCCCAGCCCCAGCCCCAGCCCCGGAGAAGAAGAAACGTAGCGAGCACTTTCTAACCGTGGAAATGGCGCTTTGAGGTGTAGACGCCTGAAGTCAGAGGGAGCATCGCATGCTGGTTAAGTCAGTTGAAGCGCACATAGGCTCTACGCATGAGTTGTACTTTCAAAAGGAGCGGATTATGACAGAGGAGAGAAGGGATCGGGAGATTCGACACGGACAACAAAACATTTGTGGCTCTGATAAAGCCGCCAACAGCAGTCAGGTAGGTGTAAAGATAACGTTGGTAGCAGCTAGCGGCACATTGCATCACGTTTTCCAGTGTAGTTGGGAGAGAGCTAGCAAGGCTAGTCCACTAAACTCTCTTAATACTGGCTAAATTCCCCCAAAAGAATTACAGTAAAAACGTGACTAGTCTATGACGAAGGCCAACTGTACCGTGATGTTGCCAGTAGCTACAAGCTAGTTAGTTTACTATTGTCGCACTACACCACAGTAAGTTTGCACTGTTCCAGCTAAAGCAACCTCAATCACTTGTAACCTTACCCAGCTAAATTCACAGATTCAAGCAAAGACAAGACTCGTCTTCGGCGACAAGGGTATTGTAGTATGACGATGGCTGTCAGGGTAAATACTAACGCTAAGGTTGTTCCTGGTTGTTAGCCTAAAAGTGGGTCGCGGAGAAACTAACGTAACGCTAAATACTGCTTAACGTTAGCTAACATCTACGCCAGCAATCGCTATAGCTTACGTTAGCAAAGTAGCAACGACGCACATCAGACTACACTAGCTAGCAACCCGGAGTTCTTCTCCGGATGATTAAACTAGCTTTAGGGTTAACATTAAGTGTTAGTCAGCGCTGTAGTGACTTGATTGATGAAGCACAAATGCAGTAACTGAACAGTGAATTAACTGTTGCCGTCCCCTAAGGTTAGCTAGCTTAACTTTAACGGTGAACTCGGGTAAACTGTAATCCTGCATGACCTTGCAAGCTAACTGGGTAGCCTGCTAAATTACCAAGGAAAGTGTGTAAGGCAGTTAATCAGTCATTATTCAGCACTAAATGACATTAGCATATTTTCATATGTCGGCACTATGTCGCGTGTTTAAAAGAACCGTGCATTAAATTGCACAAATAAAGCGATCGTTTGTTTGTTTACATCATGTCAAGCTAGCTCCACGCTAACAACTGCAGCTGATGAAGCTAATCTATGCTCTGCAGATGCTAACGAACGAGCTAACGTTAGCCCGTTACCTGGCTTTTAAATATCAATAACTTCTATATCATGGCTCATGCGTTTGACGATTGACGTTACATTTGAACGTTCTTGGTTGTGAGAGAGACAAATTTCTGTCAGGAAAAACCTTACAAATATTAACACGTGAATGCTAACTAGATGTATTTGGTGAAGCTGCATTTTTTTTCTGGATTTACTGTTGTGAATATCTGGTTCTTTCAATAGCAGTAACAATGTGGCGACGCGTTTAAGTGCAAAACTTGGGCTTGTTTAGTTCGTAATTGTTATAATACGTCAACATGTCCATTTTCACGCCAGGGCATGTGGCTGCGTAGTGACAGACTTGTTGCGCGGGAGTTCACTTGAATCCGCTGTGCTTTTCCATCGTGGTCACAGAGGGCAGTGTGGTGTCCAATAGTGCACACTGGGAAACTGACACATTTCCATTCAGGTCCAGTTGGCCTTACAATCGCCACAGTGCATACCACGTGGCTGGAGATGATATCTTGTTGATCACTAGTACAATACCAAGGCTGAGGGAGTTTTACGGGCTTGGGTCAGTACTGGTGAGAATCAGAAAGAGCTTTATGTCAACTAGTATTTTACACATTATATCTAATTATAAATAATTATCGAGCAATGTGTAAAAGAAAAAATAATTAGGAATCACCACAGGGTAAAACATAATATAGATACTAGTGTTAAACACATCACATAAAAGCAAATCTACTTTAAAAAATGTTTTAACATGTCTTAAGACTATACTGATTTTGTGAGGTTAAGCTAAACAGGCGGGCCAAAGTTTTGGGGCCTGGCTGGCCTTAACGGTGTAAATTGGATTCGTGAATCAAAGATCTGTGAAAAGTTTAGTATTTATTAAAATTGCTGAAACGAGAAGTCATGAAGGTGCAGCTGAATGAGTGATGACATCATCTTCACTGTACGGTTAAGCTTTAGTAGTGTTGTTGTCCTGGACCTGTAAATAGAAAAATGCGTTGGATATGTCAGTTAGTCTGGAGACGGATTATAAGAGGGACTCTTCAGCGGCTTCTTTAACCAATGTATCAGATAGTGCTTTATTCTAGCACTTTATCCCAACATGCGTCTGCAAACAGATGTGTAGCAGTATGTCATCTTGTTGTTGATTAGAACGCAAACCCAGTTGCAGCCCCAGTTGTCAGCAAGCTTGCTGACAGTACATTTCCGGGCAACTGTGTGTTTGAAAGAAAGACCTTTTGTACTATAAAACCCTGTCTGAGCAGATAAAGCCTGAAGTGAATTTATGGAGTAGGAAGGGTTCAGAGGTTTCACAAATTTTACTTTAACTTATTGACGTTTAATTAGTGAGAAGGTATCGAGGGCAAGGTGACGTTGACAAAATAATAATATATTTTGAACACATAATGTAGCAACCTAGCAAGAATTTTACAGAATTTTTAGGGAACTTCTTGTGAAGGGTAAATTGACCAGCCGCTGTTTCTAACACACACTGTATATCCCGTGTTCCTGTTTATACAGTGAACAATGCATGACCTGACTGCCCAAGTGACCAGCAGCCTGCTGCCTTTCCCAGGAGTGACTGTAGATGCTCTGGGAGAGGATGAGATCACCTTAGACTCTGTGCTACATGGGAAGTTCACTGTTGGTAAGCCTATTTCTACTGATCAATGACCTCTTCCCTCCATCCTTAGTTACGATAGCAAATGTTTAAACACATCACTACTCACTTAATGAGCGAAATAAATGCACCAAAGTGTTTCTAACATCCAGGTGGGAAATGTGACAAATTTTTTAAATTCATTTTTTTTAAAGCAGTACCTTAAGTGATTTAGAAATGGTCAAAATAATATATTCTAATAAACATGTTTACAGTCAGAACTTTAAGTATTCACTACACAAGTGAAACAGTGTAGTTTAAAACAAGTGATTTACTAAATTACATTGCTCCATTTAACTTGGCTGGTAAAATCCTTAATTAAGTAATTGTGTGCTGTTTCATTCTTGAAAGTGGAACCTACCTTGGTGATAATCCTAGATCTTAACACCCTAACCTTTCACGTGTGTGTGTGTGTGTGTGTGTGTGTGTAGGCCGCAGTGGGCTGGCCTGGCTGGCCTGTGGCCCCCATCTGGAGGTTGTCCATGCGGTGACAGGAGAGCGGCTGTCTGCGTACTGCTTCAGCGGTGGAGGCGAGCACCCACCCAGTGTCCTCGCTGCCAGGGACTTCAGCTGGCTCAAACGGTCAGAGCTGTGTTTCACTATCTCTTTTTTTGTCACTCTTTGACTCTATTCGCACTCTTTCCTACTTTGCACTACAACTGCTTCACAATCTTATTGTAATCAATGGAAACAAAACTTGTGATGAGTGCTATTGGACATCTGTTACAAAGAAAGATTTTAAATGTATATATCAAATGTCAACTCCTTTTTACTGTTTTTATTTTACTAGGTCTGGATTGCTGGTTGGCATTGAGGAAACAGAGGGCAGCGTGCTCTGTCTTTATGACTTGGGACTGTCAAGGGTGGTCAAAGCTGTGGTTATACCAGGCAGGGTGAGTTGGCGGTGCAGCAGGGTCCCCTCTACTCTTAACTGGTAGAGAGAGTTTTATGCTTGTGAATCTAAAGGCTAGTATCGTGGAGTTGCAAACATAAATTGGTTCAGTCATTAGTGTATACAAAGTGAGTGAGAAGTACAAAAGATATTTCTCAAAGACATTAGATTTTTATTTCTTATTGCTGACATTAAGAATTGTGTCTTTGTGTTGTAAGCAAAACGACTTAACACAACCCTTGCACGCAATCTGGAACATATCTCAGCTAATCTTAATCCACATTGCTTTACGATGAACACAAAACAAGACATAAACGTAGCACATGTTAACATTTCGGCAACTTGTCAATTAGGGCTGGGCAGTATATCGGTATATGAGGTGTACCGATATAGTGTGATGTTGAGTTAATTAATATTTCCATAATGTCCTGCCAGCCTTTGCTCCTCTCTCTCCCTCACTGCGCAGCCCTGTCCCTCCCTTTTTCAGAGTCACAATTTAGGATTTAAATTAAACTTTCTTACTCACTGTCTCACTATCTGATTTAGCCAATTCTTTGCAATACTACAAGTATCATGTCCATCAAAACCTGAACATGTCTGTCTTTTCTTCTTTCAACTCTCTCTGTTGTCTAGATCACAGCTATTGAGCCGTTAGTGAGTTACGGCGGAGCAAGCACTTCAACCCAGCATCTTCATCAGAGTCTGCGCTGGTTTTTTGGCATTGCCGCCGTAGTAACAGATCTTGGTCATGTTCTGCTTGTGGACCTCTGTCTCGACGACCTGTCCTGCAGTCAAAGTGAACTGGAGGCTTCAGGTGAGGAGCTAGCATGTGGAAGTGTTAGATTTGTGTCTGTTTGCCTTCTGTCTCATACAAACGGCCTTATTTAAAGGAGGAGAATTGATCTGTTTCTCCTATTCTGCACACCATATGTTATAATCATAGGGTAAAAACACGGTTACATACCTAAAAGGTACATTATTGACCCCTCCCTTAGGTGAAGTACTTTTCTTGTGTTTTCCTGTATGCACTCAGACCTGCAGGTAGTGACCAAATCTCCTGCAGAGATTCCCAGGCTCAGAGAAGTCAGCACCAGACAGGGCAGACATCTTTGTCTCCAGCTAAACGGGCCCAGTGGAGTTGGAGCCACAGCTCTGCAGTACATCTCCAGGACCAACCAGCTGGCAGTGGGGTTTTCTGATGGATACTTACAGCTGTGGAACATGAAGGCTCTAAAGAAGGAGTGAGTTGAAATTGCTTCTGACTTATTTTGTGAAAGTCAGGAAGATGTTTTGGTTTCAATCCTGTATAGCCTTTTCTTTGAAATGAGACCACATTGCTTAATGACTATATGTCATGTCGAGTAAATATTTTTGCTGGCAAGACTACAATAATACACTTCATTTTACATGGATTAACTACATTTAAAAATTCAGTGGGAAGAGATTAGAAAGAAATTAAGAGTCTGTAATTCATTAGCCTCTGTAATGTAATGTAATCCTGTACCATTGATAGGTACATTTTAAATGTTCTTCATATAACTGTATGTGCACACATTTTTGTTGTTTTTTTTTTTTCTCAAACGTAGATACCACTCCCAGTTAGAGGGTGGCAGGGTGCCGGTGCATGCCTTCACCTTCCAGGAGCCAGAAAATGATCCCAGGAACTGTTGCTACCTCTGGGCTGTCCAGTCATCTCAGGAACTGTAAGTCAACAAGTAATCCATCTGGGCAAAGTGTTTTTTTGTTTGTTTGTTTTTTTGTTTTTTTTTGGGTTGGTTTGTTGTCTGTTTTCTTAGCTCTTTTTTTCCTCACTCCCACACAGTGAGGGAGATATGGTCAGCCTCCATCTGCTTCAGCTGGCCTTCAGTGAAAGGAAGTGTTTAGCTTCTGGGAAGATCCTCTATGAGGTTTGTAGTGCAAACAAGATTCCTACAATATACACGGCCTATTCACTTCATTTAATGAATTTTTTTACAATGCAGGTCCTGTGTAAGTGCCAGTATATGTAATGTATATTTACCTTCCTTGTTTTATTCTCCTCCTCCTCCTCCTTTAATGTTCTGTCGCTCAGGGTCTGGAGTACTGTGAGGAACGTTACAGTCAGGAGTTAAGTGGCACAGCTTTCCCTCTCAGGGCCCAGGCCACCAACACCCGCCTTCTGAGCTGCCATACCATCGAGAAGTTCAGACCCCATCCCGACAGGGATGACAGCCTGAACGAAGGTAAGCCTGCTATGCCTGAGACTACTTGTAGAAGATATTAGAGCAGTGCTTTGGCATTTTCCATCAAATTTGAATCCTTTGTGCTTTGACATTGCCATCGTTGTCGTATTAGAAAAATGGAATCTTAAAACTATAAGCTATACCATTATGTGTTCTCATTAAAAGTTGTTCTGTTGCCTAATTGTGAACAGTCCTACTCTTTGCCTCTTTTAAGCCCTGGATATACTTGCTTTTAACTACGCGTTCGCAAGATGGCTGCCACGCGTATCCTGCATTGTTAAGTGTATCCAGGGCTTTATTCTGTACTGTATCTACATGTCCACTTCACCCACAGTTCTTCCCATTTTCAGTTGCATCTCCAGACACCAGTGTGTCTATCTTCAGCTGGCAAGTGAAGGCCTATGGTCAGGGTACTCCATCTACATACATTGGGGTTTTTGACATCAACCGTTGGTACCACGCACAAATGCCAGACTCTTTAAGGTACAGTGGCCACTTAACTGTCTATTTTGATAGTATATTTTCTGAAACCTTTTTGTCCTGCTATGTTTGAAGGATTATACATGTGGCTGGTTTAAAATGTGGTAATTGCTGAAGGAATACACCAGATGGCAATTAGAACAACTGTACCAGCACAAATTGTAGTATACTGTATGTAAATATTTGGTTTGTGAGCCTAGATATAATAACGAATTGAAAATGGTGTGCTCTTTTTCTTAGGTTATTAGAATGATTATTATGATTGGATGGTTTTCAGTGTCACTGCATTTCACTTGCACTTGTGTGTTGTTATCAGAATGGGGGAGTCGCTGCAGAATTGTCCCTACCTGGCAGTTTGGTCTCTGGACCCAGTGGTGCAGATGGTGTCTGCGCACGTCCTCCTGGATGTGGTGGTGCACGACCGCAGCCTGAGCAGGGGCCTGCCCTTCACCTGCCCCCCACCAGAACAGTACTTTAACCCCACCACATATAACTTTGGTAGGTGTAAGCACTGAATGTAAAATAATCTCTGTGAGACTCTAGCCAGAGACGCTCAGGAATTTGTTGTGCAGATATGCCCAGGGTTGTAGTAGAAGTATAATTTGACAGATTATTGTTCTTCCTTTCATGCTACAGATTCTACCTGCTTGCTCAACTCTGGAATCGTGCACTTAACCTGCTCTGGGTATCAAAAAGAGGCAAGTTTCCTCTGGTTGTTTTTCTCATCATACAAATGTTAACGTTATCATTCATTGCCATTAAATCCAAATGCAGTTATAATAAATGAATATGTGACTATAGAAATACATTGGGGAAACTTCAAGCTGTGTTTTAGTTTACATGGGTTTTCTTCTATATTATTGGGACAAATGCTGTATTCGGAACTGCCCACTACATACTACTGGCAACCGCAGTATGTACTGTATACTGCATACTGTATGCAGTATGAAACAGTTAAATTGATTTATTTTGCAGTATGCTAGGCCAGGCTAAGCCAGTTTCAGTTTTCAAAATCTGAACAATAGGAGTATTTTAATTTTAAGTACCGCTTAAAACGTTTATTTTATTTTTATTTTTATTTTTTTAATCTTATATAAGGAGAACAAAGCTGCAGCCGATCTGTAGCAGATGTTTGCTTTGGTATATTGGTGCATTAATAAGAATTATATAAAATAAAGGCAAATAAAAAGCAAGTAATGTAACCACAACTATAACATTACACTAATAATGTAATGTCTATTTAGAATAATGATGATGATGATGATAATAAAGCAACAAGAGTCTCCTTTCAAACTACTTAATGTTGTTGATCACAACCTCTGCCGCACGTGCAAAGCTTCTCGACTCTCGAAAATGTTCATTCGAAAAATTCTCGATTGACCAACAATTTTCCTAAAACGTCCAACATTTGAAATCTACACTGTTGATTTCTCGCCTCAGAACTTGTTAGAAGTGGATTTAATGATGAAACAGCGTATGAAAATTGTAAAACAAGTTCTGTGGTTGTCCTCCACACAACAGTCCGGTTGTTGTTACAGTTCTATCACTTTGCATTGTGGGACACAGTATGCGAGGTAGACTGGTCCGATGTAAACTGGAGATTTTTCCCAAATCGGTACACCCTCCGGGTATTTTTGGCATACTGCAGATTTTGCTTTTGTTTGCATACTGCATACTACATAAAGTCCAAATCAGTACGTACTCCTAGTATGCGGTTTCGAATACAGCCATAGCCTTTTCCTTGTGTTTGAATAAGCATGAGCATGAGATGATATGTTTATTGGCTACGCAATAATTACCATGTAGGTAGGAATTAAATATGTGAAGATGACTCGAATGGGGACGTATTCTTGTTTAAACCTCACGATTATCTTTAACACCAGACTCTGAGCTTTTTGAAGAAAGCTGCTCCTTGTTCCAGTGACATCATCTCCACTAGCTACTCTCGCTGCCTCATGTCTGGCCTACTCTCATCTCGCCTGGCTGACACCCAGGCCTCCAGCCTCTCTCAGGTACACGCACGTCCTTGCACGACATCTTGGTCTCCAGAACCACCTGTTCGCACAGACGCACAAAGCCACTGGTGTTGACGCTTTTGTTCTCCCTCTTTTACTTCACAGTAAATAAAATCTTACAAAGCAATGCGTAAATCTAACATTTTGATATTAATTTTTACACTTAACTTGGCCTTTAGGAGGAGCAGCTGGATGCCATCTTGTCTACAGCGGTGGAGACCAGCTCCTTGGGAATGATCACTGGCTGTATCAAGCAGTGGACTGCAGAAGGTGAGGAGTCATACGTGAACTGTCAGATTGTTTCTCAAACTGCCTACCCAAACCCATTGCACCCATGATGGCAAGGATGTGGTGAAGACGTTCAGTGCTGCCCTATTTAGCTTCATCTTACACAGACATACACTTAAATCGTAATTTGAATCTTTACTTAGTTCCTCTGCATACATGTTGCAGCCACCAGCCCTGCCGTCAAATCTAATGCTTCTAATTTTGTCCCTCCTAAACAGAACAGCCAGGCTCTGCACTGAACCTGCGATACATCCTGGATTGGGCCTGGAACAAAGTAGTCCAGACCAAGGAGGAACTGGATGGCATCTGTATGTTTTTAAATAAATTCATGTTGTTTTTATTCATTGATTTAACTGATGCCAACTCAGACTTTTACAGTACAGAATTATTTACCAACTATGGGAAATGCTCGCCTTGTCCATTTGTTGATATTGTAAATTATTTATTATTTAAGTGATCTAAATTCCTCCTGTTTCCTCCCAATTCTATGCTGTTTGCAACTTTGTTTCCGTTTTATAAATTTATGTTGTACACCTGTTCCTTTTGTGCTTGTTTATCCGCTAGGTGCACCGCTGTTTGACAGCTCATCCAACTTCACAGACCCTCAGACCATGCAGCTGCTACAGCACAGTCAGAGACTGCTCGGTAACCTCAGTAGCATCTTCCACTGTCTGCTCAGTGAAGCTCAGGAGCTCACACAAAAAGGTGCGGTATCCACACAGATACAGTCACATGTGCAAGTGTTAAATTTCCCTGTGATGTCAGTGGAAACAGCCAGCACTGTTTTTAATTCCTATTTGTGCTAAACTATAATGAAACACTATAGCAGTGTTTTTTTTATTGTCTACTGAGTGTTGATGTCAGTTAAATAACATCTAACACCTCACGGCTTTATAGTTTGATACACTTTGAGCTAACATATAAAGCATCTGTTGTGTTGTTGTTTTGAGTCATTTGTAGTTATTTATTGAGGTTTTGGTTATATTTTTTGTTGTGTAGGTCTGGTGGGTCTGATTAACAAGAACATGGTGTCCAGTCTGGTTTGCAAGTACGCCCAGGTGGTGCTCTGGTTCTGTCGTACCGGTCTACTGCCTGAAGGATCAGGTAAAGTGTTGCTGGCTCAAACATCATCTGGGAAACCTTTGTTTCCAGCATTTACACAACACAATTTTGGTGAATAAACAAGTTGGAAGCAGGTTGACTTAGGGGTGTGCGATATGATGATATCTATCGTTTGACGATAGAAAAATCGTTAACAATTATGCTCTATCGTTTTATTTCGTTGTGTCGCAAATTCGAGGGCGTTGGATATGCAACGTCTATCGAACATCCAACCTAAAAATAATATCCAACTTGAAACTAACTTCACCATGGTCCGTTCTTCCACATATGCTGTTGTTTTATGGAAAATAAATTTGCGTTCAGGATAAACAAATGTGGAGGAGAGTGAAGCTTACTCATAACTGGATAATACTGAACAGGAGAGAAGTCTGTTGAGCCACGCAACATTATTCCATCAGTTTCAGCCGTGATGTGTGTGTGTGTGTGTGTGTCAGGTAACGTTAAAAGGCAGTTGGCTATAGCAGCAGGAGAGCTGTGAGTATCACAGTCCTGAGCTGCTGTGCTGCTCTGGGACAGTCTAGTCCTCTCGGTAGCTATGCAGCTGCAAGTAGCGTCAGTTTGTTAACCCAAAACCTTGCTAACATTACATTACTTGCTATTTTGTTGTTCACTCTATATCATGGTATATGTCATGTTTCTGGATTTCTCCATAATCGCATAAGTTACCCCAGCTTTATAATGCAGAGAAATATCAAGTTAATGTTGGAAATTAAGTCAGTAACTCATGATATTTTATTGAATTTACAAAAAATGTTCTATATCGGGATATATATCTTTATCGGGATATGACTTTTTTTGTCATGTCGCACAGCTCTAGGTTGAATATCTTTAGGTCACTGACTCGAGTGACCTGGAGATATATTTAAACTAGAAGCATTATGCAATTTATAGAGTGGAGAAAATTCTTAAATCAGGAACAGAAATGCCTTAAGATGGCTACAAGAGGTGTAGCCAGAAAAGTGTGGATGCTATAAGAGAATATTCATAAACATTTACAGAAATGTCTGGTTCAAGTGTGTTTCTTCAAGTCATTGCTGCATAAAATTATAGGGGGTAGCCAAACTTTTGAATGTCACTGTATTCAGTTTTATTCTCCCCCCCCCAGACGCTGACGCTCTCCAGATCTCCAGGCCTTTCTACAGTCACTCAGTCATCAGCAACTATTATACTATACGCAGAGAAGAGCTTACCAGGCTGGCTAAGTGAGTAGTGTGAATGAATTCCAAATGTTTTTTTTTTTGTATGTTTTCACCTTTTCCTTGATGAGGATGGTCTAAGTTGAACCAATGCTGACTGCTGTTGCCTTCTCAGGGGCAAGTGGTGCGCAGACTGCCTGATGATTGACGGCTTGGTTGGCCAGTGTGGCGAACGCTTGACAGACCTGTGGAAAAGGGATGAGGGTGGGACAGGGCAATACCCTCCACCTACACTGCATGTAAGCATTAAATGTATTTATTTTTAATTTCATTTATTTTGTACCAATGTGTGTTGAATTGAGTTCTTACAATATGTAAAGAATTGATTCTAAACCTTTGATCCACAGGCCTTGTTGGACATTTATCTGCTGGACAGCATTGATGAAGCTGCCAAACATGCAATTGTATCCTTCAAGTAATAATGCCCAAATGCCAGGTCATGTTCATGTCGGCCTTGGCCAGCTCCAGTATTTAAGAATTCAGGGATTATTTCTTTAGCCGTTTTTTAAAAAAGGGAATACATTCACTGTTTTAACGTTACACAAAAAACCCCCAAATGTAACTTTTTTTGTAACCCTGTTTGTTTCATTACATATTAGTTTTACAATCTTGTAACCTTGTTGTTTTTGTAAATGAGATGTAAATGAAGCCTACTGGTTGTATGAGCCTTGACCTATTGTCCCAGGTGATTTACCTGTTGCTGGACGTCATGTACTCGTTCCCCAATAAGGAGGGAGCATCAGTGGAATCTTTCCCTACAGCTTTTGCCATTCCTATTGGACTGGTGAAACTAGTACAAGGCCTCTGGCTACTGGACCATCATGACCACCAGGTACACACACATTGACACGTGACAGCTGTTTTATTTTCCCTAGGATGCAAATTTGGATACAGAGTTAAAATAGCTCTATTGTATTTAAATGGAAATGGAACGTCAGCTATTACATGACTCCTTTTTTATAATACAATCCTTCTCTAAGGTTTTAGCTCTTTTTAAACCTTATTTTCTTTTTTGTCTTATTCAGAGTTCATTCGAGCTCCTGCTGCATCCAGCTGCCTCTCAGTGTCAGTTTGAGTGGCAGCACGAGCGTGTCCTGCAAGCCCTGATGTGCCAGGGTCAACACTCAGTGGCTCTACGATACTTCCATGTTACAAAACCCCCAATTTCATCCACCTCCCAGGCCAAACTCTGCCTGTCTGTACTGCTATGCAACAGGTAAGAGCAAGAGGAGAGCACTCTGTGTGCAAGAACACCAGTAGAAACATTCAATAAATAGTTTTGCAACTGTGAATCATGGACAAAAAAATGGCTTTTTGTGTTAGGAAACAAAATTCAATGCCAGCCCTTGATTAGTTTACTTGCACATGTATTATCTTACCTTTTAAAAACCAGCCGGTATGCCCTTCTTCCAGGTGTCTTATAGAGTCGTGGTCCTTACTTCGGCAACACTCTAATCGCCTCAACATGAGTGAGCTGCTGGGCTTCCTGTATGAGAGCTGCCAGGAGCTGGGCCTCATGAAGGAGCTGCTCAAACTGCCCCTGGGCATCACTGAACAGGTAGGAGAGATATGAGTGAACATGTGGTTACATTGGGGGATTTGTAATACCCTAACCATCCATTATTCTGCTCGTATATTAATTTGTCTGTATGTTTTTGGATTATAAAGTAGATGCCTAAAACTCGTGGTTCTTGGGTTTGTGTTTCAGGAGTGTTTGGAGAAGTTTCTCCAGGGTACAGGGGGTCTCCAGAACAGAGAACTGTTGATGGTTCATTACCTTCAGCAGGCCAACTACATTCCTGCCCTGCAGCTTAACCACAGTCTCAAAATGAACCTGGTGGTATGTTTGACGCACACATACACAAAGTATTGTGCTAATCATCACAGAATTGTCTTCATAAACAGTATGTGATATTATATTCACAATCGGATGTACTCGTGAATTGTTATCAATTTAGTCATTTAAACTGTGAACCACAATGTACAAATATGAAAATTCATGATGTGGTTCAATAGAGATACTTAAATTCCATAAGATTTATTATCTCTTGTTCTTTGTTCCTAGAATGAGCGAGACCCAAAGCTTAAAGAACGATCCAACACCAGGAACTCTATACTAGATCAGTATGGCAAAGTTTTGCCCAGAGTCCAGAGGAAACTGGCGATGGAGAGATCCAAGCCTTACCAGCATACATATGCCATCCACAGAGAAGGTAAGGAGGCGCTCAACTTGAATTCATGTCTGTTACAATTTACCCAACTGGTAACGTGTTTTCAGAGTAGGAAGATGTATCAAAATTTTAATAGAAACTTCTTAACCCACACTCACATAAATCACTTGCTCAGTATGTTCCAGTGATATATTACATACTCTGCTTTCGTCTGTTGTTGCAACCACAGTGTCTGTTTTAAATCTGTTGTTTTAATTTAATCTGAAAATGATCTTAAAAAAACATTATTTACAAATATAACTAACATATCTACACACTGTCTCCAGTTTCTCGGCCACAGCCGCTGTCCACCATCACTAAGCGCTCTGCCAGTGAGAAGGTGATGTCTAGGGCTGGCTTCATCAACAATGTCCTGACCAAGATAGAAGAGGTGTGGTTAGGCAAAGGAGCTACACCACAGTCCTCCCCAGCCAAGAGGTGAGCAGAAATATTACCAAAATAGTATCACAGAGGTAATTCTTTTTTTATATATAATTTTTGATTAATTGAATTCTTTTCTAACCTTTTTCGAATTTGTTTCTGCCAGCCCCAGGGCAGCTGCTGTTCAGAGCCCCAAGTGCTCCTCCATGGCCCTTCCTGACCCCTTCCTGGGAACTCCTATCACCATGACTTCCAAACGAAAGTCAAGGTACCCTCATAAGAGCTCCGTGTTAGCTTGAGTGGAGCATACCATAAATATTAGTTTGAACAGGAAATTATACACTTGTTTAATATTTTTTATTTGATGTTCCTCTGACACAGGACAGTTTAATTAGTGTTTTTTGAACTTGGACTAATCTTTACTATAACCAGACACCAGTTTGACCCTTATATTATAAAGATCTCAAAATTAACTATTAGTAATTGATTCTAAAATAAATGTTGACAGATCTGAGCAAGGCGCCTCCTAAAGTGTAAAAGTCAAATTTTCTCAGTTCTGATATATTATATTTTTAGAGACCTCACAGCAACAAACTCTTTAAGCTATATTATGGAACTGCGAAATGCATTATACTGACCTAAGGTGTAGGACACTGATTTGGAAAACCTTGCATTTATACAATATAGGAATCTACATCTTAATATTTGAATGTTAATATTTATATTCCATAAAGCTACACGTATGCACATCAGAGTTTTGTTAAGACAACATCTTGAAGTAATGGATGCATTCCTTTTCTCGTCTTCAATGTGACCCAGGCTGATTGACTTGGTGGTTCACCCCTCGTGTCAGACCCCTCGCCCTCTTCTCAGCCCTCCCAGACCTCCCAGCTCCTGGGTTTCTCCAAAGAGCACCAGCAAGGCCCCTGAACTCAGTTTGCTGCAAACACCACAGGTGGTCAAGGTGGGTAGACCAATAAGGAGTTTTTTTTTGTGTTCCTTGAGCATTTTGGTATTTTGTTTCTTACACTTTTCATGTTTTGGTTCTCTCAGCGAGCTCGGGCCTTGGCTGCTTCTGGCCCTGTGTTCTCAGCCTTCACTCCCCAGTCCATCCTGCGCAGCAGCCTGAGGCCCACACCTGTCGCCACTCCTTCTGCTTCTCCAGGACGCTCCATCACCCCACCGCTCCGCAGCAAAGAGACCCGGATCACCTTCAATGAAGAGGCAGAATCTCCTGAACCAGTGAAGGGCATCCGATGGACCAATGGGGTAAACCAAGCACTAGATAGGAGTGGTGTGATGACTCTTGAGACACCTCGCACATAAAAAGAAAAACACTCTTTGGGCCAGCATCACATTCTGCAGCTCATTGGATGGGTTTTAGCGTGTTACCTTAAAGAAGTGTAGTTACTACTTGGTTCTTGTGTGTTCTTCAATACAGATTATTATGCACAATATGCAATACTCCACTAATCAACAGATCAATTTGCTCTAGAGCTGCTACCTAACTTGTGCTTAGTGGTCTGTATTAGCACCTCTTTCTCATCAGTGGTCTTTCTCTTTGTTTAGCTGGTGGATTTGTCTTTATAATGAAATTGTCTTCCAAACTTCTGTTTTCCTCTCTAGATGGCAGCAGACAGTGAGATTAGCTTGCTGACCAGAGGCCCCACGCTATCCAAGGCTACACGTAAGACCTGGTCCTCACAGCCCGCTGAGGAGGAAGAGGATGGAGGAGAACAACCTCGTGTAAAGTTCTCTCCTCCAGAAGGTGGTATTCCCTCACCACAGCTGAGATGCTATGAGAGCGAGTCATCCTCCCTCCATGAAGTCGCTGCAGAAAGAAGACCATCAGATGCAACGCAAGCACAACTCAACCTGAGCTTTGACACCAGCCAGGTGTCTGTCCGTTCAACAGACACCACTCTGGAGTACTATGATGCACCTCTCTCAGAGGAGCAGGAAGCAGTAGAGGGACATACAGCTACAGTGAAAGATGAGGAGGAAGTGACGGTGAACGTAAAAGGCCTAACTGAAAAGGAAGAAGCAGAGGAAATGCCCTCACCGAACACTAAGCAAACCCCTCTCCTGGCATCAGAGGATCTAGAGCGGAATGAAGAAGGGGTGAAGGATGATGAAATATTTGAGGAAGTGATGGAGACATCTCTTGAACAGGAGGCTAAAAAAGAGCAGGATGTTGAGTCTAGTGGTGAACAAGAAGATGCTGCAATTCTCGACCAAGAGGAGACGTCTAGCCACGACCAATGTAATTCATGTGCTGCATTTGCTTTATTTATTTCATTCAGAAATGTATGGTAAAATGTTCATGTGCATATTCACGGCACACTTCTCTGAAACATTGCTTGACACATTTTGTATGCTGCTAGTTTGTAACCAGGTAACTGAGAGCACAGAGTCTGGAACTGAGGTCAGATATCAGGATCAACCAGCAACAGCCGCAGGACAGGACGTCCAGTCAGAGGCCACTGAACCCACTGAGTTCATTGAGAATCTGAAACCATCTGGAGCCACTGAACCCACAATTGAACCAGAGGAGGAGCTGGAGCAAGCAACAGGTCCATTCTTAAATGATTCATTTACACTGTAAAAAGTTACAAGATTACTGCCTCATATTAGACACAACTCTGGGGGAATGGTAGAACTGTAAAATATATTAGGGTAGGCTAACGCTCCGCTGCTGAAACACTCCAGTGTGAGTTCAGCTGACGCCATTATTCCACGTTTTCCTCTAGTTTCGTTTGTTGTTGTAACCTTTATTTTTATGTAAAGCACATTGAATTGCACATGTGTATAATATATATACTATAATATATACATTGCCTAAAAGGTGCACGCCCTGTGCCCACTCTGATTGGTGAGTAGGACTGTAACAGGAGGCGCATGGCGCTTGTGATTGGCGAGCATGTCTGTCACACAAGGATGACAACGGAATGAATTTGTAACTGCGTCTGTTTAAAACGGGTCAGATGCGCTGTTTATTAACCTACATTTTAATCGCCGTCTTCACAATTAGCTAATTGCGTTCTTTCAAATCGCAATTTCAATTTGAAAACAATCGTTATGGTCGTTTGGTGACTGTTATGTCGAAGATGGATAATGACTCTTAATTTGTGTGTTGTTTGCCTGCAGATCTGACAGAGTTTGTGCAGAGACATCTGTTTGGCAGTGATCTGTCTCCTCCACTCACCCGCTCAGGAATCCACAATGCATCACAGACATCCTTCAGCAGGTGTGTTACCTTCTCTGTTTACAACCAAAGTTAGATACTCTTCACTTTAACACCATCTTGTAATACTATATCAAAGATTTGTAGTTGTTCTCTAATGGTTGAAACTTTCAGCAAAGTGTCTTTTCGGTAACTCAGGGTGTGGAACTCAGGTGGTTTACCTGGTTCTTGTTTTGGTTCCTGAGCAATAGTCCTAGATTGCCATGGGTTTGTATGTCTTTAAATTAAAATGCACTGAAGGAATAGTCCATATTAAAACAAACCTTCATTACACTATATCACTATAAATATGGGAATTTGGTTTGAAGTTATGAAAATGTTGTGTACCTGTTTCCTTTCCTGGCCTTTTCAGCTGCTTGTGTTTGTTGTTTTGCTTTTCACAAGTTAAAAGATCTCACTTTCCTTTCTTCCAGTGAGCCACAATATGAGGTTGAAGAGGAGAAGCAGGCAGCTGCTGAAGCTCCCCCAGTGTCCATCAGCCAAAAATCTACTGTCTCTGTGACTTCCTCCGAGCCAACTGGCACCGACTCCCACTGTGAGGAAGATTGCGCACACACACGCACATTAACACTGGTGCTCCAACTGTTAAAGTGCTATTTTATAAATTTTCTCCTTCACTGCTTGTTCTTTATTTTTGTCTCGTAGCTGTTGTGAGCCTAAACGACAGTGAAGAGCTTTCTAGCCCCATGTCTGAGGAGGAAGAAGAAGAAGAAGAGGAGGAGGAGGAGGAGGAGTCTGATCAAGCTGAGGAGGAGGAAGAAGAGGAGGAGGAGGAGTCTGATCAAGCTGAAGAGGAGGAGGAGGACTCTGGTAGTGAGGTGGAGATCATTGAGGAGGTCCAGGGTAATGGGAGGCTGCCAACCCTTCGACCCAATTCAGTCTTTGTACAACAGGGACACACGCACTTCCTGCCAAGTCTGTCAGAGCAGCAGGCTGCTGAGTTCTCTCTGATCACACCTGGTACAGAGATGAAGGTAACAAATGTAGAGCTGAAACGATTAGTCAATTAAGTCAGTACGTGGAATTTGTCTGCAACAATTTCAAAAATGCCACTCTCTATTTCCAGCTTCTTTATATGAGGATTTGCTACTTATCTTAGTTTTATATTGTGTTGTTACCCGAATGTCTGATATTCGACTTTGGGTCATTAAAACGACGCATTTGGAGATGTCACCTTTGGTTCTGGAAAGATAGACCGTTTCAGAATTTTCTGACGTTTTATAGACTAAATGATTATTCAGCATGAAATCAACAAGTAACTTCTGCATGTTTGCTCCTTACAGATTGTAGAGGAGGACGTGGAGGGTGAGGTGGTGATGGTGAGACTCGGGGCAGATGAAGGCGTGATGGAGGCAGATGAGGTTGAAGAGCAAGGATCATACATGGAGCTTAAACCCTCTACCACTCTCCTCGTACCCCTGGAGCTCATGGAGGGGCAGGACGGCCTGGTGGACCCTTGTCAGCTGGGTCTTCCTGAGCTTCAGCAAATGGTCGTGCCAGGTGACCCGAGGTCTGAATCTCAAAGCGGCTTCTCTCTGATGCTGGATATGGACGAGGATGTGGAAAAAGAGGCTGACACTCTGCCTATAGAGAATGATCTGCAATTCTCTGACCCTCCCACCCTATCTCCAGCAGTGGATGAACCTTTAGAGGCTAGTGATGAACATGTGGCCGAACCTGAGGTCATTCTTTTGGGCGCAGACGATCAGGATCCTCCCGTGTCTGGGGAAACCTCTGAAGAGGACCAGAGGAAAGAGATGGACATGTTGGATGGAGTTGATGTAGGTGGACCAACAGTGTCAGAACATGTACAGCTCGCTGACCTACAGACTGAAAACGCTGACCCAAACAATGAGACACAGGTTGCTAAAGAAGACAGGGAAGCAGAGTTAGTAATGTTGGCTGAAGATCATGAACCTGCAGGTCTTTCAGTCTCTGAGTCAACTCCATCTGGAGTTCTCCCAGCAGTTTTGGCAGAGAAAGATGCTGCTGAGGAGGAGATGGAAGAGGAGGACAAACTGCACGCTACACCAACACCTGCTGAGGACCGCGACGGTCCAGTACCTGCTGAGGACCACGACACCTCTACGCCTGCTGAGGACCAGGATAAACCAACACCTGCTGAGGACCAGGAAGAGCCAGAAGAGAATGGGCCTGTTAATATGGACACAGAAATGGCCCCCAGTGCAGAGGCGGTTATTGTCCTGGAGGAGAGGCAGCAGGACCACAAAGCCTCAGCAGAGACAGAAGAGGATGATGGGCAAGAAATTAAGATGGAGAAAGAAATTAAAAAAAGTACCAAGGGAAGACCAAGAAAACATAAAGATGTTGAAGAAGAGAAACCTGTATCAAATAACCAGGCAGAGGAACCGCCTTTGCCAGAGACCCCAACTTCTCAAAGGAAAAAGAAAGCTCCCTCCACCCCAACACGGAGGACCACAAGAGGGAGGACAGTTACCTTTATCTCTCCCCTTCCGGAGGAAGCAGAGGAGGATGGGAAAGTAGAGGAGGCAGGAACAAGCACTCTTGTCCCCACCTCACCTAGTCGTACACCGAGAAAAACTAAACAGAACAAAGAAATCAAAGTCCGAGTGAGCACACCTCGAAGGAGTACTCGCAATGCTCAGCCGGAACGTCCTCAAGATGAGATTGAAGAGGTGGAGTCCATTGATAATGACACTGCAGTTACATCAACCAAGGCCTCTTCTCCAGCCAGACGGCGGGTTTCCCAGAGGACCGCTTCAACAAGGATCAGCCAGAAATCCCAAAGTAATAGTGAGGAGGTGTCTGCAGCCGCAGAGGTTGATATCAAAGAAGATGAGGTCACAGATACAAAGGTTTCTCAACAGACAAGCTCCAGGACTTCCACACCGGCCAAACGCAGGGCCACTCAGGGAAACACTCCGAGGAGGTCCAGCAGGAGGACCCTGAGTAGCTGTGAGGTGGTATCAACACCGTTAGAGATGTTGAAAGAAGAGAAGGAGGAGGCCTTTGCATCCCCTCACAAACGCAACTCCAGGAAAACTAAAACGGGATCGTCAGAGCTGGCTCCGCTGGGAGAGGAAGAGGAGAACAAAAAACTTTCCAGCCCCGGCAGGACCACTCGACAGTCCAACCAGATTACCCTAAACATTTATCCACAAGTAAGGATTCAATTTTCCATGTTACTTAAGCTGAAAGTTGTCAGATAAGATAAATGTTACTGTTGGTAACATACCAAAAATGTAACGCTTGTTCACCATCATCTAAAGCTGATGGAGCAACTTTTTGAGCAATGTTGCTGGGCAGTCTTGCTTGTCCGACTATGTTTTGAACGGATAGCGGCGGGGCGGGTGGCGGAGTGGTGGGGGAAGAGGTCATTACCATAGACAACAACATTGCCCAGCACCGTTGCTCCGTGTATCATCAGCTTAATATTAAGCTATTTTTGTTGGACATTAAAAAGTTAAATGACTAATGTATTTGACACACAACTTTCCATAAAATGATTTGTTTTAACTCTCACCAAGTCGTCCATTTTACATTATTCCACATTACACGTTAATAAAACCGATCCATCCACTGCTGATCATTGACGACATTTAATACTCGCAGGTGAAACTGGTTCCTGTATCACTTCCTCAGAATGCAAGGAAGACAAGAGGAGAGACCATTAGTGAAAATGTTACAGAAGGTGAATCTCTACTTGAGCCTCAACTTAACAGCAATGCTGGTCGCACCAACTCCCTTCGACCAACTAGAAACAAACTTTGGGATTACCCTGAGGAAGACCTTCCCTTACTGGACTCGCCGTTGGAGGTGAATTCTGAAACCCCTGTCGCAGACGCCCTCATCAAGAGGCTTCAGGATGAGGAAGAGAAGCAGGAAGGTAGGTTTGAGGTTGCATACGGGCCGGAATTAAAACTGCATTTAATAATACAAAACAAATAAATAAATAAAATAAACTCATGATAGTATGGCCGTGATGCTACAGGTACTTCTGAGACAATCCCAATGAAAGCTGGTGTTCATCACCCTACCTTGACTTATAGGCTTTGTTAACACACTAAAAGCTGTAATGGAGCATGAAACACACTGGAATCTGTTTATCATGACACATTGTTTTAATATTTTGTACTATTTATTTCCTGAGAGACATCTCAAAATAAAGTTTAAATGTGCCGACATGAATGTTAGTGTAAATAAGTGTGAACTCTTTGTTATACAGGAGGAGTAGTCGTCACCAAGATGGTAAGAACCGGCAAGACGAGCACAAAGTCTTCAGTGAAGCAGGTTAACTCGCTACTTCCTGTGAAAGATGGCCTGGTCACCGAACCCGATGAGTCTAATCCAGGCGAGCACTCGTTCATCTACTCCCCCTCGCGAAGAAGAACAAGAGGTGAGCAGTGTATCCGTTTACCAGCATGCCTTACCATCCATTTATCCTTGATGGTTTTAACCATGCGTCATGTCTGTGTGTCAGCTCATAGAGCAGAGGCTCCTGGGCCAAGTGAAGAGTCTGTGGTGCCCGTCACTCGCAGCAGGAGAAAAGTTGCCTCTGTTGCTCCTCATGTAAGTTCTTCTGTCTATGCTGTTTTTTAGATTGAAACTCATTTTGACCAAGAGTATTCTACTGTGAGTCAGTTTTGCAATATTGGTCGGTGCTTTTGCTTTCGGTCTTCTGTTTGTTACCAGCCTTTGAAGCATGTTTACACAAACATTTTAACCCTTTTCCAGGATGAAATTGCCTCAGAAGAAGATCACGTGGAAGTGGAGAAGGCAGCAGGTGTTTCTAAATCCAGAAAAACAGGCAAACGAACAGCCAAGTAAGATCACGTTTCCCTAAGAAAATCTTATGGACCCCTAAGACTGAGGATACGACAAATACCTTTTATACTTTTTCAGTGACATAAATCAGTTTGCACTGAGCTCTGTTTGTTTGGGCCAAAGAAAAGAGTATTTCACCATTTTTTTTTTATATATATATATATATATATATATATATAGCATGTAACTTTATTATAATTAAAGCATGTTAGTTTACATGCTAGCACCAGTGGTGGAGGAAGTATTCACATCTTTTCCTTAAGTAATATACAATGCAGAAAATGTCCCGTCACTGTTGTACAGTTAAATATTACGTCATTAGATTATTATTACTCATGCATTAATGTTAAAGTGGGATTTTACTGTTGTAGTTTTGTATCTAACTGCCACTAAGTTATTTTCATTTTGGTTTAATCTGCTGATTATTTTCCCCATAAATCGAGTAATTGTTTGTAGGGCCGAAAAGATTCATCGATTAAATCAATTACTAAAATGCATCCCACAGACATTTATTACTGTCGCACATGGCGCTTACGCTGTGAACACGACGTGATTATAATGGCGCTGTTTGCAAAGTGGAGGAAGAGAGAGAAAATGGTCAGGGACAAAGAAGAAAGTGTCCAAAGATTGTGATTATGTCAAGCTCAAGAAACTCTGTAATGTTACCGTCAGTCCACCGTAAAACGAAACTTATGTCGCCTCGGCAACAGCACGACGGCGCCGGTGTTCTGCCAGCGGACCACAGACAAGGTAACAGCAACTTTAGCGTTTAACTGAAATCATGATTGATTGTTGAGTTGAAGGCTAGCCAAAGTAAGCTGCAGACCTCAGCTGAAAATGTGCACACGTGTGTTTGTTGTTCTCCTTTTTGGCCCGTGAGTTGTAACCTCACTGTCATGAGTTAACTGGGTGTTGGGAGCTGCACCTTTTAACTCCGCTCTAGCTCTCTGTGTCGCTCAGACAATCCCTGCTACCTGTGTGCTAATCCATCCTTCACCCATATTCTTTGTCTTTATAACTGTTATCTTTATAATAACAAACAACAGCTGTTTCGTGTGCAGGATCGCTCATTTCGAGTTTCATATTTCACGTGTGTTTTCTTCACAAAACATGGTTTGGAGACCAGCGTCGGGTGACACAGCCACTGTCAGCTCGTGTAGTGTGTGACCCCCTGTCACCGATCAGTCACGTAGTGTGAACGCCACAACGACTTCAAGACTCCTGTCACAAGATGGCAAGTTGTGTAGTGTTAACAGCACGGCCGACGCTGAGAGTCGTGTAGTCTGCACGAGCCTTTAGTATAACTTGTATAGCACTCCAGTGATGTTTGTGTTTGTAAAGCAGCTGTCTGGTTGTTGGTCTGTTGATGGTTTTGGTCTGATATTTGCTGTGTGACACACTATGAATTTCCAAAAGGATCAATAAATATCACCTATAAACGTGCACAGCTGATCCCATTACCGGGAGCAAAAGTACTTGTAAGTACTTGTAAGTGCATCAATGAAACGTTGAAATGATCTGTAGAAGCTTTGAATACTAAAATCGTTAGCTGCAGCCCTAATTGTTTGGTTTATAATGTATCTTTAAATAGTGAGAAATGGTCACTCACACTCACTCACTTATGTCAGCCCCATGAGCAGGGAACATTTGCATGTGTGTGGGTCAGATCGGGTCAGTGTGTCAAGATATAGAGCCAGAATGTGGAAAATAAATCAGATGGCACATTTTATTTTTGTTCATTAGCAATTAACTTTTTAAATGGGACACATACTTTGATCTGCATAGAGGGAGGTTGTTTGCAGAGATGGGCAAACGTGTTGGATGCGTTCCCCCAGCCAATTCACGTCCACATTTATTACATGTTGGATTTTCATCCTCCTGCACAACACACGTTTTGGATACCCAAAGTAATCCCAGCCAGTGATTTTACTTTGTTACGGGGCAAATGGAGATCAGTTGAGTCGCCTCTCTTTGACATGTATCTACACTGCTGCATGCGCGTGACGCCGATTGCAGTCTGACAAGGTAGTCCAAGCGGAAAGATTCTGTTTTTTTTTTGTTTTTGTTTTTTTTAATCTTTTTACAAAACTGGTAATAAGCAAATGTTTATGGTATGATGGCCATCACATTTCATATTGTAAAACCGGATATCGCTGCAACCCTTCTCCCTACTCAGGTTTTACTTTGTTCTTTCTCCACCTTCAGATCCAAAGCCGTTTCGGAGCCGGCTCCTGTAGCAGAGGTGGAGCTGATCTCGCCCCTGCCCAGCCCAGCTGATCCACTCCCGCGAGCACAGAAGAGGGTTAAGGAGGGAGAGGCCCCAACCTCGAGCATGAACCTTCGACGCAAACGCATAATGGACACCGTTTTCACAAAACCTGTCACGCGGAGGAAGAAACTCTAAGGATGTTGGTGGTTTGAACGAGTGAACCTCAGACAGCCACCAGAAGATCTGAACCGACTCGGCCCGAAGCTGTCAAATAAACGTGTATGCCTAAACTTATGATGGTTCTATTTCCTCAAATGCCTCACAGTGCTGCTGTGGTCTTTGTACATTGACTTCCCTGTAGGACAATAAAATACAAGCAGTGTGGGCATGAAAATATATTTTTGGGACAAAACACACTGGTGGGTAGCAGTGTGAGAGGGGACTATATTTTTAGAGTTTACATGTCCTGCTCGTACTAACGTGGTTTCACTTGATATTGTATCTGTGGCCATTTTGTGTTGGACATTTTGCGGCGCTCCTCGTAATCATCTTAGTTCTCTGGGCACAGAATGACACAAGGGAACGCAATCAATGTGGGCTTCTAGAAACTCCCGTTAATAAAACCAGAGAGACTGAATTGTACCTGCCTCTGATAAATAGGTTTTATTTACATTCTCTTTTATTTTAAGGTTGTTGTTTGTTTTTTTGTTTTCTTTTATTTTTAAGATTACGAGGCCTGCTGTCTTTTCTATTTAAGCAGAAAAGCAACCAACCCAGTGGAGATCAAATATTTCTACTGATACATTTGTATATAGTCTTTTGCTATGTTCCAAATAAAGTTAATAAATAAATCTTAAAGAATTATGTTCATTTTGAAGTTTAAGTGTCTGGAATGCATTTGATCATCTAATCAGACTGCCTATGTCATAGTCTTAAAGTTTCAGTCCATTAGGGAGATTTTCTGTGACACAGACTTGTGCACTATTGTCATCAGATTTGGACTGTGTGTGTGTGTTTGTCATGGGGATGTTGTATAGTGTGAAAGAAACAAAGACTTGCACAGCGGTTTGGTGGTGTTTAAAACTGTTTTGGGAAATGTTAATAGGCTTGTTTAATTAAATTTATGGCAACCACCATCTGACACATAGGCTATTTTCTGATGAATGTATGTAGAATGTCTTTATTTTTGATGACTGCTCTTTGATAAATATGGTAAAGCTTGAATACTAATCTACTTCTGGTGTTGAGTGATTTGTCTCAATTTAGCTTTAATGTGTAAAGTGCACGTGTTTTAGTTTGGTGGGTGGGTGGATGGAGTGACAGACCAAAAAGCCATTTCAACCATTGAAAGGATCTACACGCCTTTAATTGTTTTTTACAAATAGCTGTTTTTGGTCACATGTCAGACACGTGTCCATCTTCAGCGGCTTCCAGTTTGAAAAGGAACCTTGTAAATCTGGTTAATATATCAGAATTTTTTGATTTCAGAGCAAGTCACTGAAATGTTGACACACATGTAGCTGTAAACGTGTAATGGTTCTGTTTAAATTTGACTCCTAATTCCCAGTTCTGCGTCTCTTCCATAATTTATAGACGAGGTGAAAGTGAAACCAGCTTCACTGCACCACTTCACTAACAAAACACCTGTGTGTGTGTGTGTGTGTGTGGGGGGGGGGATAAAGTATTTCTTCCCGTGTTAAATGCTGCTGATCATTACTTTTTGTTAAATAACAAATCACTCGTCAGTTAATATTCAATTTTACTCTGTAGCAGTTTCTACTACATGTCTGTGTTAGTTTACCATGTTGGTACAGTAAAATGTTATGATACATGTACCAGTAATAGTAAGTGACACTAAGAAGAAAACCCTATGAAATCACCTATTAAGGGACTGTTCTGGTCAAAGGTCGAAGTTCACAGACATGTTTCCTGTAATTTAGATTTTTGCTGTTGTTTTTTTTTTTTTTTATGAAAGTATATCTCCAAGTTGTTACAGTAAAATGTTACGATTTATGTACCAGTAATAGTAGACAACATTAGGAAGGAGATGATATGAGGTGATGTCGCCTATTAAGAAATTGTTGTCTGTTTACATTTTGCTGTTGGATGCATTTTTAGAATGCATGATGATGTCACTTATTAAGGAACTGTTTTGGTGAAAGGTCAAAGTTCACAGTTATATTAACTGTAAACTACCATTTACCGCTTTTTTTCCCCCATCATGTTTTTAGTAAAACCTCAACAGGCTAATATAAACACCACCTGGTACTCTGACCTGGTTGGTTCCATGTCAGCGTGTAACTCGACACAGTCCTGCGTTGTTCCGTGTGAGGAAGCCGATCGCTCAATCTGCCAGTTTCCTGTGCTGATACCTGCCAACTGCACCATGAAAGCTAAAGGCTCAGACATGCACTGCAAGGACTGCGTCAAAGTGGCCGTCAGAGTCCGACCGTTCAACAAGGTCCGTAAATATATCATTGATTTCTTATTTTACGCAATTTCTCTGTTCTTTATATGCCCGAAGTTTTCCTAAGTATTTTAATGTCATCACATTCCCTGACATATTACTATATGCTGTTATATGTTGTATACTCTGATGGACCCTACTGGTGAGTCAGTAGGTAAAAACTAACATCACACAAGACTTAGCAGGGCAGCCTGGATATTTACCAGTTTATTCACAAACGTGAGGGCAAAACAAGCAGGAATATTTGACTTTATACATTTATTACTATTCTACAGTGGAGGAAGGTAACAATATCTTAAGTACTGTACTTCTTCCTCTTGAGTATTTCCATTTTATGCTACTTTATACTACTTCACTACATTTTGGACAGTAATTACTAGTTAATTTACAGATTCAGCTGTACATAAAGTTGTTAAAATGAGCCCCACATTTACCGGCTGCAAAATTACAGTTCACATTAATACATTGATAATTACATGCCAATAACAAATGGTAAATGGACTGTACTTGTATAATATTTGTATAATTCTAGTCTTCAACCACTCCAAGTGTTTTACTCTACATGTCACATTCACTCATTCACACATATTCAGGCTACCATGCCAGCTGCTCATCAGATGGAGACATTCAGACACATTCACACTATCTTACCCAAGGACACTTCGACATGCTGACAGGAGCTGAGGATCAAACCACCAATGAGCAACTCTGCATATTGAGTGCTATTGAGTATATTTTGATGCTAATAGTAAGATTTTGTTTGCAGGACTTAATGGAGTATTTCTACACTGTGGTATTACTACTTTTACTTAAGTAAAAGATCTGAGAAGACATTAATTAAGTACATTTACTAAAGTACTGTTCTTAAGTACACATTTGAGGTAGGCCTACTTGTACTTATATTGAATATTCTCTTTTCATGCCACTTTCTACTTATTCCACTACATCTCAGAGGGAGCTATTGTACTTTTTACTTCACTACATTTATCTGACAGCTTTAGTTACTATTTACTTTACAAATTAAGATTTTTACACACAAAACATTTGAAACCTTATAAAATGTGTTGTTACAAATTCAACTACCCAACATGCTATCCAGCTGACACGATTATGAGATCATGTAAAACATTTCATTTGGGCTTTGTACTGTTGGTTAGACAAAATGAGCATTGTGAAGGTGCCACTTTGGGCTCTGGGTAATGTGCATTTCTGTGCATTATTTTCAGAATTTAGAAAATCAATTAATGGAGAAAAACATGGGCAGATTAATGCATAATAAGAATAATCATTAGTTGCACGCCGATACAAAATAGTTATACTCATTAATTACAACAGTAATATCCTGTTTCATTAATGCATGAGTAATAATAATAATAATCTAATATACACTGCTCAAAAAAATGGGAAAAGGGAACACTTAAACAACACAATGTAACTCCAAGTCAATCACACTCCTGTGAAATCAAACTGTCCACTTAGGAAGCAACACTGATTGACAATCAATTTCACATGCTGTTGTGCAAATTGAATAGACAACAGGTGGAAATTATAGGCAATTAGCAAGACACCCCCAATAAAGGAGTGGTTCTGCAGGTGGTGACCACAGACCACTTCTCAGTTTCTATGCTTCTTGGCTGATGTTCTGGTCACTTCTGAATGCTGTTAGTGCTTTCACTCTAGTGGTAGCATGAGACGGAGTCTACAACCCACACAAGTGGCTCAGGTAGTGCAGCTCATCCAGGATGGCACATCAATGCGAGCTGTGGCAAGAAGGTTTGCTGTGTCTGTCAGCGTAGTGTCCAGAGCGTGGAGGCGCTACCAGGAGACAGGCCAGTACATCAGGAGACGTGGAGGAGGCCGTAGGAGGGCAACAACCCAGCATCAGGACCGCTACCTCCGCCTTTGTGCAAGGAGGAGCAGGAGGGGCACTGCCAGAGCCCTGCAAAATGACCTCCAGCAGGCCATGAATGTGCATGTGTCTGCTCAAACAGTCAGAAACAGACTCCATGAGGGTGGTATGAGGGCCCGACGTCCACAGGTGGGGGTTGTGCTTATAGCCCAACACCATGCAGGACGTTTGGCATTTGCCAGAGAACACCAAGAGTGGCAAATTCGCCACTGGCGCCCTGTGCTCTTCACAGATGAAAGCAGGTTCACACTGAGCACATGTGACAGACGTGACAGAGTCTGGAGACGCCGTGGAGAACGTTCTGCTGCCTGCAACATCCTCCAGCATGACCGGTTTGGCGGTGGGTCAGTAATGGTGTGGGGTGGCAATTCTTTGGGGGGCCGCACAGCCCTTCATGTGCTCGCCAGAGGTAGCCTGACTGCCATTAGGTACCGAGATGAGATCCTCAGACCCCTTGTGAGACCATATGCTGGTGCGGTTGGCCCTGGCTTCCTCCTAATGCAAGACAATGCTAGATCTCATGTGGCTGGAGTGTGTCAGCAGTTCCTGCAAGAGGAAGGCATTGATGCTATGGACTGGCCCGCTCGTTCCCCAGACCTGAATCCAACTGGGCACATCTGGGACATCATGTCTCGCTCCATCCACCAACGCCACGTTGCACCACAGACTGTCCAGGAGTTGGCGGATGCTTTAGTCCAGGTCTGGGAGGAGATCCCTCAGGAGACTATCCGCCACCTCATCAGGAGCATGCCCAGGTGTTGTAGGGAGGTCATAGAGGCACGTGGAGGCCACACACACTACTGAGCCTCATTTTGACTTGTTTTAAGGACATTACATCAAAGTTGGATCGGCCTGTAGTGTGGTTTTCCACTTTGATTTTGAGTGTGACTCCAAATCCAGACCTCCATGGGTTGATATATTTGATTTCCATTAATAATTTTTGTGTGATTTTGTTGTCAGCACATTCAACTATGTAAAGAAGAGTATTTAATGAGATTATTTCATTCATTCAGATCTAGGATGTGTTATTTTAGTGTTCCCTTTATTTTTTTGAGCAGTGTATAATAGTACATTTTATACTTTTACTTTAGAAACATTTTCAATGCAGTACTTTTACTTGTAACAGAGTATTTTTAGTGTGTTTGTACTTTTACTTAAGTAAAGGATCTGAATACTGACACACACACACACACACACACACACACACACACACACACACACACACACACACAACCGATATAATAATACGTTTATAATGAATGGCATTGTTTAATAAATATGAAAGTTTGCCTACTGTATTTTTAATTGTGTTCAGCAACCCCTGACAAACAAAGCCATACTAATAGTACTTTTTACTTTTGATACTTGAGTATTTTCAAAAGCAGGTACTTTTGTACTTTTGATAGAAATCTATTTTTTGTATGGATAAATTTAAATTGAAGAGTTCTACTTTTAGTTGAGTAATATTTAGCAGGGCTATCAGGTACTTTTACTCAAATACAGGATTTGTGTACTACTTCTACCAGTAGTTTTCTACAAATAAGATAGCAATACACACATACAGGGTTTAACTTTCAGCAACTGCCTCTTGAGAAAGTAAGTCAGATGATGAGCCGGAAATCCAAATGAAATGTGGTTATGAAGATTACTCGTTTTCTTCTCCTCTTGCTCTATTCAGAGAGAGAGGGATGCAGGCAGCCGCTGTATTGTCTCCATGGTGTCGAGCTCCATCACCATCCAGGACCCGCGTGACTCCCAGAACCGTCGCTTGTTTTGTTTCGACTACGCCTACTGGTCCCACTCCGGCTTCACACGAGACAGCTGCGGCCTCTATGTGCCCGAAGAGCCCGGGGGACGATACGCTGACCAGGTCAGCTCCGAGGCATCCTGGTAGAACAGGCAAAGAATTGGTGGATTCAATCAAGCCAACAGAACAAAGTGAACCCTGTAAAACAAGCAGAATGCATAGCAGAAGATACATCGACACAGTATAATGTAACTTGTAACAATACTGGGTTACAAGTTTGCAGCTTACAAAATATGTGTCCCCAGGACAGTGTGTTCCAGGACCTGGGAGAGGGAATACTGGAGAATGCTCTGCAGGTAGCAATCATACTGTAGTACATACTGTTTAAGTAGAGTTTCATTCACATCAAGATCACAAAGCTCAGCGTTTTTTTGCACCCAAGTAGATATTGTTCTGTGCTAGTTGGCTAAAAAAATTTTGAGGTTTGCTAGTATGTTCTAGGCTAATAGTGAACATCCTGAAATGATGTCTGCAGGGTTACAATGCCACTCTGCTGGCCTACGGGCAAACTGGCTCAGGGAAGAGTTACTCGATGGTGGGCTATGGGCCTAACAAAGGCCTAGTCCCTAAACTTTGTGACAGACTGTTTCAGGCCATGAGAGAAAACCAGGATACTAGACAGTGTCAGGTGAGGAGTGGGCGTGGCTGTTTTTGCATCGTCATAATTTATCAACAGGCAGTGTCATGTATGGGTGTGAAAATTCAAAATCTCTTTGTTCTTGGTGTCTACACAGGTCTTTTTCAGTATGTTGGAAATCTATAATGAGCAGGTAACAGATGGGAAAAGCAGCTACTGTCATGTTTCCTGCTGTCTTTTGTCTGTGTTTTTTTGTGTATCATCTTTTATCTCTGGATATTACATTCATTAAGAAGTCACTACTTTGGTAGATGATTGGCATTCCCTCCTTCGATAATCTCTGCATCCTTTCTTTTCTCTCTCTCCTCTCTGTACAGGTGGTTGACCTCCTCTCTCGGGGGTCCCGTACTCCGGGGGGGCTCAGAGTCAGAGAGGAGCAGCAAAGAGGCTTTTATGTGGAGGGTCTCCGAACAGTCCCGTGTGACAACGCACCACAGGTAGAGAATTGGAAGGAGTGTGTATAAGTATATGGAGGTGGTGATAGCGCAGTAGATAAACCACATGCCATTGGTGTGAGAGACCTGGGTTTAATCCCCCACTATGACACATCCACCAATGTGTCCCTGAGCAAGACACTTAACCCCTAGTTGCTCGAGAGGTGTGCGACCTCTGACGTGTATAGCAATGGTAATGCTTTGGATAAAAGTGTCAGCTAAATGAATAAATGTAAAGTAATGTGTGTATATATATATATAGAGAGAGAGACAAACACCTCTATATACAGTAACAGTCCAGGGGAGCTGGATAGATATCTGTCCATGTTGTACACTTAACTCTACAGAGTCTTGACCTGGAATAAGCTATCAAAAGTTATCAAGTTATCAAAAAAAGAACTTTACTTGTTAGGCACAGTAGTGTCTGAGTGTCCTGCTACAACGGATCTTTAGGGATATTTCAGATCCCTCTTAATGCTGTCTTGGTGTTCTGTATGTTTGTGTTGTATGTAGAATCACGTTAAAGTGCAAATTTTAAAATTTAGGTGGAGCAACTGATGGAACAGGGGACCAGGACCCGAACCACCGCTGCCACTCACATGAACGCCAACAGCAGTCGCTCGCACATGCTCATTATCCTCCAACTCAAACAGGTAGCCTAAGTGGCTCCACATGCTGTGTTTCAGTTTCAGTCCTACATTTAGACGTGTCTGTCCCAGGATCACTTCCGTTAAATTCACACCAACAAAACAAATTTCATTTTATTATTAAAACATTATTTCATACTGTGCCTAAAAATGTCTCATGTCTAAGATGCATGATTTGCATTAATTTACATTTAGCAGTGAAGTTATGTAATTTATCTGCGCATCTACTGGCGTCTGTTTCATCTATGTCAGAAATACTATCTTCAGGTTCTTTAAACGTGTTGTTGGCATTACTGTGACTTCCTGTCAGATCTTTTCCAAAGAGAACATCACAAAGCAGTCCAACATTAACTTGGTGGACTTGGCTGGCAGTGAGCGTCAGCGGTCGTCCGGGTCGGAGGCTGACAGGCTCAAAGAGGGCACAGCCATCAACCTGAGCCTCACCACCCTGGGCAACGTTATCAGGTTGGCCTGGTGTTTGGTTTAATTTAGTTTTTATTCCATTTGGTTCATCAGTAGTTTTTACATCCTCTCCCCTCCTCCAGCTCCCTCGCTGATGTGGCTGTGGGGAGGAAGGTTGTCCATATACCCTACAGAGACTCTGTTCTCACCAAGCTGCTGCAGTCTGCACTGGGAGGCAACAGTCGCACTGTTATGGTAATAGACACTTTATAGAAAGTAGTGCTAACATGCACTGATTTTGCATAATGCCGTATGTAAAATATAGCTTTTGGAAATACACAGTGAACACAGATCAGTGAAGTTATTTCTCATTTTGGACATCAATGAATTTTCAAGATTGCCACGCTGAGCCCTGCTGATATCTGCTATGAGGAGTCTCTTTCAACCTTGCGCTATGCTGAGAGGTACAACAAACCATAATGCAGTGTAACCCATCATGAATTGATAAGGTTGCACATACTAAAACCTCTACAGCAATCACTCACTGTCTTTTCTTTCTGCCTCCTTCCCCTCTCTTTTCTTTCTTCTTGGCCTTTTCACTCTGTTCCAACTGCACCCCATCCACACCCCTCACTCGCCTCCCTCACCTCTTTAGGGCAAAGCGTATCCAGAACCGAGCAGTGGTGAACGAGAGCCCCACAGAGCGTCTGGTCAAAGAGCTAAAGGCCGAGAACGCCAGACTGCTGCAACGACTGAGCCGGCTGGGCCAGGAGGGACGCAGAGCTAACGACGAGACCAGTAAGACTCACTTTTAAAATAAAAGAGAATTCAGCAGGCGAGGGTAAGACAGGTCAACATGTGTGTGTGTGTGTGTGTGTGTGTGTGTGTGTGTTCAGAGGAGCTTCGTCAGCTGCTGACCCACAATGAGCTTCAGATCAGAGCCATTCAGACTCTGTGGGAACAACACCTGCAGGAGGCCCTGAAGGACTGGGAGCAACAGTATGCCAACATCACACAGGTGTACACACTTACACACACACACACATCCACATGCACAATCAGAGATACATGCATGAGTTTGTGAAGTTTCAGATAAGCTTAGGAAAAACATGAGCACAGAAGGTAAATGTACTTGGTGAAGGTTCGTTGTATAAGTACATCTTTATACATGTGGATATTTTTCATCTTTTAATGTTTACTGTCTCTCTGTCTCTCACTATCAGGAGAGGAGGATGATGCAGATGCATCCCTACATCCTGAACATCAACGAGGATGCTCAGCTGTCAGGGGTGGTCAAGCTTTTCATCCAGGAGGGTACGTCTGTCTGCACCGCTCTCTTTATATTAAAAATAAATATCTCACTCACAGCTTAACCCACATTCTGTCAGACCCATCGCTACAGTTTTCAGCGTGCTCATTACCACTCATTACCACTGTTTTGTGTTCCAGGCGAATGGGACATCGGCTTGTGTGACTCTTCCCCAAGATCCATCTCTATCAAGGGCTTAGGGTGAGAACTCATCACATCAAGATCACATCAGGGAACAATAAAACATCACAAACCCAGACCAAGTAAAGTGAGAGTATCTAAAAGTGGGTGTAAATGGTGATGCTGGGAGAGGCTGCAGGTCCTGGAACCCTTTTAAAAAGAAGCAAGTGAAGAAAATCACATGTAAATGAGTAGTAGTTTTGTCTGGAACCTGAGTAATGTTGAGATGCAAGTATCACTCAATCCAATTTTGTATCTGAGCTTATACACACTCATTTATGTATGTGTGTTTTTGTGTGTCAGGATCCAGGAGCGTCATGCTGTGTTCAGGAACGAACAACGGCGGGTAACACTGACCCCGCTGGCAGGGTCAAAGCTCATTGTCAATGGCAATGCTGTCTCCCAGACAACTGAGCTGCAGCACCTGGTGGGTCTCCACACACACACACGCACGCACACACACGCACGCACACACACACACACACACACAAACTTTATGATAGGGCTGTGTGACATGTGTGTTACTGTACACACACACAAAGCATTTCCCTCTTTTAATCTTTTGTCTCCCTCTAGGACCGCCTCATTCTCGGTTCCAACTGTACCTATCTATTCATTGGTTATCCCTCTGAGAGGGGTGGTGATGACTGGAGCCGTTACGACTACGACTACTTCCAGTCTGAACTGGCTGCCGCTGAGGGCATCCACCTGGGTGAGCAGGGTGATCATTAGCTGTAATTAAAGTGTAATTTTGGAAGGAAACTTGTTAGATATTTTTTATGCGTCTGTGTTTAGGTGAATCCTGTGCTGGCTCCAGTCAGACTGACCCCAGTCTGCTGGCCGTCTTTTACGACTACATCAAACTGATGCCCATGGTGGCTGAGGCCAATCAGATGAGCCAGGAGCTGGACAAGGTAGCACAGATTCACTCCCACTGACCTTCTATGTTAAATGTTTTTTTTGTTTTTTTGGTTAATACTGGAGGCAGTTATGTCGGTAAATAAAATAACATAAATATATCTTTTGTTTTTATTGTCTCATGTGGTCATGGTTATGTATTAACAATTGATAAACACCTGCTCTTTACTGTGTGCTGTGTTTCTAGGGGGTGGAGTTTAAGTTGGAAATCAAGAATCTGGCACTGTCAGATTCAAAAGGCCACGATCTGGAGAAGGAGATTGTTGTCAGAGTCACTGTTATGGGAAGAAAACAGGTTGGGCTGTCTGTATTTTTCTTTCTGTCTCTCACGTACACTAAATCATAAGGTTTTAATAATCCCAATTTCAGTTGAGGTTTGAGTTCAGGTCTTGTATTTTTGTTTCACTCCCTTCCCAGGTATGGATGTGGTCCAAGGCCAAGTTTGTGAACCGTAAATTCCTGATGGAAGACGTCTACCAGCAGCATCAGGCTGAGAAGAGCGGAGACAATGTAATGTTAGAGACCATTTACAAATCAATCATGTTCATTTTCAGCACAGACTGAAAATTATTTCAAAACCTAAACAAAACAAA
>NC_060169.1:23759492-23777193 GCF_021292245.1 Micropterus dolomieu
GTAACAAAACACACACACACACACACACACACACACACACACACACACACAAACTTTATGATAGGGCTGTGTGACATGTGTGTTACTGTACACACACACAAAGCATTTCCCTCTTTTAATCTTTTGTCTCCCTCTAGGACCGCCTCATTCTCGGTTCCAACTGTACCTATCTATTCATTGGTTATCCCTCTGAGAGGGGTGGTGATGACTGGAGCCGTTACGACTACGACTACTTCCAGTCTGAACTGGCTGCCGCTGAGGGCATCCACCTGGGTGAGCAGGGTGATCATTAGCTGTAATTAAAGTGTAATTTTGGAAGGAAACTTGTTAGATATTTTTTATGCGTCTGTGTTTAGGTGAATCCTGTGCTGGCTCCAGTCAGACTGACCCCAGTCTGCTGGCCGTCTTTTACGACTACATCAAACTGATGCCCATGGTGGCTGAGGCCAATCAGATGAGCCAGGAGCTGGACAAGGTAGCACAGATTCACTCCCACTGACCTTCTATGTTAAATGTTTTTTTTGTTTTTTTGGTTAATACTGGAGGCAGTTATGTCGGTAAATAAAATAACATAAATATATCTTTTGTTTTTATTGTCTCATGTGGTCATGGTTATGTATTAACAATTGATAAACACCTGCTCTTTACTGTGTGCTGTGTTTCTAGGGGGTGGAGTTTAAGTTGGAAATCAAGAATCTGGCACTGTCAGATTCAAAAGGCCACGATCTGGAGAAGGAGATTGTTGTCAGAGTCACTGTTATGGGAAGAAAACAGGTTGGGCTGTCTGTATTTTTCTTTCTGTCTCTCACGTACACTAAATCATAAGGTTTTAATAATCCCAATTTCAGTTGAGGTTTGAGTTCAGGTCTTGTATTTTTGTTTCACTCCCTTCCCAGGTATGGATGTGGTCCAAGGCCAAGTTTGTGAACCGTAAATTCCTGATGGAAGACGTCTACCAGCAGCATCAGGCTGAGAAGAGCGGAGACAATGTAATGTTAGAGACCATTTACAAATCAATCATGTTCATTTTCAGCACAGACTGAAAATTATTTCAAAACCTAAACAAAACAAACATTTGCCAAGTATAGATGTATAAGGGATTTGCTGACGTGTGTATTTTGTACTTATTTTATTGTGTTTCTGCTTGAAATCATTTAAATCTGTGATTAGAGAGAAACATTAAAATAAGTGAAAGGTGCATGAGAGGAGACAATAATATATACCACAATCATAGAGAGGATCATCTCACTGTGCTTTTCAACTGCAGCTTGATGGAATGAGTCTTAGTAAATCTACAATCAAAATACAATACAATGTCAGCACAGTCAAAACAAGCTAGCTTTACCATTAACGGTCTTACAAGTCAGAGGAAAAACTTTTTTGAAATTTGACTTGCTCTCAGAGACTAGAGGGGCTGTCTGCAGCTGCGTTACCCAGAGATAAAGACCCGTTCTGGGATCCTGTGGAGCCTCTGCTCCTGGGGACTGCTCACCTCTGGCTTCAGTCTTTGGCCTTCCGTATCCCCCTGGAAGAGCAACTTGAGGTACACACACAGATATACTGCATACACACACATGCACACGTCTCTACTTTGAGAGAGTTTGTTTGATTACCTCTGTCTGCAGGTGCTGGGTTCAGAGGGCACAGAGGAGGCCATTCTACAAGCACAGCTGGTTCCCTGCACTTCCACGGGACTGTATGAAGCACACACACACACACACATTGTGAATAATGTAATAAACATATAGATATATTAGTAAATAATCTTTCTCACCTTCCAGCCCTCTGGGGGAGGATGACATTATGATCGACCCGTCTGAGTTACTGGGTCGACGACTGGACTTCCAGCTTGTTCTGGAACAGTGTTGTGGCCTCCGCTGGATCAGAGAGGCCCGCAATAGAGGGGTCCAAATTGGGTGAGGCATATGGGGCTACATGTGGAGGCATGGGAAGCACTGAGTGGAGTTTGAAATACTGGGAGGATGCTGATAATTCCTACAATAAATGATAGCCCAGGAACTGGAGGTCAAGATAAGATATAGCAGAAGATATGTGGGGAACATGTAGGTCATCAATGACTTTAGCGTTTATTGGAGACGAGACACATTACAGAACTGTTCAAGGACTAAGAGTGAAGTGTCATGATAGACTGGGATAATCACTGTCCTCTTGACTCGTACGGCCAGAAGTTAGATACTGTACTTTGTTGTCCTTTGTTCTTATTTCCTCTTCCCCCACTGTCTCAGTTTCAGGTTGTTTGACTGCTGCCAGTCTCTGTACACTCCGGCCGTGTGGCACAACGTCAACCCTCTGTTGGATCACAGAGTTCACTTTGCGTCCTTGCACACCTCCCAACGTCTGCTGGACTACCTGCAGAGCAGCGCTGTAGTGCTGGAGCTCTGGGGCCTTCAAGGTGAGGATGAAGAGATGGATGGATGACTGGGCAAGACTCTTTGCAATCTTCACTGTATTTTGGGTTTAAAGCCAGAGACAACGGGACGGAGCTCAGGCTGAGGGTGTGTGGGTCCAGCAGGTATATAGGAAACTTACTGAGGCCTCCAGCTCACAAGGTTCACCAAATGTTCCCCACAAAAGATGCATGTAAAACAAATACATTTTGTTATGAATGCTTTATTTCACAGCATCACACTGCTGTATTATCTCATTTCACAGCAGCAGCCCAAAATGAGAGTTGCCTTTTTGCCTCCCTCAGACTTGCAGAGAGGAGTTGGAGTGGGATGAAATTGTCATCTTGCACCCTAGTTAGAAACTTTTTATTTTATTTCCTGCTCGAGTAATTAATATAAATGTACAACAGACAAAAGTATCATTGAAGCTCCTGTTTCAGAGGGTTGTACTGGCCTGATATCATCTCTAGAGGGAGTGAGGATGACTACAGAGGGCGTCTTTATCATCGAGGAGGCAGACCCAGCGGACACTGCAGTGAGTTTGATGTAGAGTTTGTATTTCTGTGTCAGCAATGATCTTTCACTGTGACACGTTTCTAAAGCTAATATACAAAACTATGGAACAGACACATAATACATTAAGCATTTAACTAACTGCAAGATAAGTTATAAGACAGCAGAATTGTAAAATCATAGATTTCAGCAACTGTAATATTTGGTTCTTCCAGTAGGACTTAATGAGAAATTCCTGGCAACTTGAGTGTGTGTGTGTTGTGCAGCCTGTAGACTCTGCAGAGCTCAGCTGTTCAGTGAGAGCTCTTCAACAGGACTTGGAAGAGCTGAAGAGTGTTAATGCTTCACTGAGAAAAGAAAATCATAGTCTGAGAGAACAACTCAACACTGCCAGGAATGGTAACTGAAACATACATACACACCAAGATCAGGGTCAATATGTTGTTAATTGATTACTACATTCTACATTACAAACAGACAGACAGGATTTACAGATGTTTCACGGCACAATATTTACATTCCTAAAATTTTTAAAGATTTTATGATATCATTGATTAATGCATTCTTTCTCTCACACACCTTTCTCCCTCTGGGTGATAGGTGGGGAGAGCGTGCGTGGTCGCTTGGTGCGTCCCAGCTGTGATGCAGAGTTTGCTCGTGCTCTCAAGGTTTTCTACCACAGCATGACTTCAGTCAGGGGTCAGCTGCAGCGCCTGCGCAGACATAGGCCCAGTGTACGTATCCCCTTCTGTGTGCAGCATTAGTGAGCATTACTAAAATAAGGCCTCGTGATTATAGTTAATCAACAGTGGATCTATAGAGAACACTACACGATTCAAAAGAAGTTTTAATAAGATTCCTGTGAACTCGCCACATTAACTTGTGAGGATTTTAATAACTTACCTACTTTGGTTTCATCAAAACCAGCTGTAAAAGAAACGTCTGGAAACCAGACAGGAAAGGCATGTTTAGGTTGTGGAATTTACAGTCAGGGCTACAGTGAGACACCTGTGTTTGTAATGATTCATTTTTGGAAAAGTCCCAAGTAGAATTAAGAGTCAGTTGCTAGTGTGAATCCGTAGAGTATACTGTGCACGTGTATGGTTATCTGTTGAGGTTAGTTTTGAGGTTGTGTGTTCCTGTTGTTTTCAGGAGGAGTCTGACCTGCTGGGGCTCAGACTGTTTGTGGATGAGCAGAGTCGTCTCCTGAGGGACTTCTCGGAGCAGCTGGAACAGAGCGTCTCCACACTCAAACAAGATGTAGCCGCCATCGTCCGCCGGAAACGAGAACGTTCAGGAATCTGGTCTTGACCGAGACTTGTTTACAGATTTTCCAGAGTAGATGAATGTCTCTGGTCATTCCACATTTTACAACACTGCAGATATTTCTCCATTAAGTGTGTATAGGTTGAATTCTTGCTGTTTGTAACATTGTGTTGATTAACATTAAGCCATTAGTGAAACCGGCTTAAGAAATGTGTTCACAGAACTGAACTAAGAGATACTTTAAACCTTTTTTTTTAACGTAAGTTTAAAGGAGTAGTTATATTAAGAAATCAAGGAAAACTGCCCAATTGTTCTACAACTACCAAAATATCATAGTCATATGGACGCTCATTCTCCTGTTTTCTTCTTGGCAGAGGTATTCCCACCAAACTCTGGAAAGGTTACGAAGCATGTTATATTCTGTTTGATGTACAAGATGGGTCACATTTGTCATTTGACACAGCTGGATTTCTTTTTATCTGAAGGAGCAGAAGTTAACTTTTTTCAGTAAAAGAGGGTACTCAGATGTCTTCATCTCTACACAGTCACCAGGCGAGGTAGCAATGTTAGTCAGTACATTATGCAAGTATAGTATTAACATAATAACAAAAGTACTTAAGTCTATAAAAAGTTTATTAGACTGCATGTAAAATAAGTCATTACAGTCCCAAATAAATTAAAAGGCAAATACAAGTCAAGTTTCAGAATTCACAATATTGTTATGTTTTTTGGACCATCATTGATAATGTATATTTTCAAGCAACTGCAGTTCACTGTATGACATCAGAAATCAAGGAGAAAGGAAAGTTCCTCTTCCTCATGTCTCACTGTGGCAGACAGATCATAGACAAGAATGAGATATCTAATAGCTGAAAAGGAGAGATTTCCTCTTCAGTTAAATGACAGTGTTTACCACAGCATGTCTCATTTTAATGTCCAGTTCAGAGGTAAAAAATTCTTTATGTTTGTAAGCAGTCACAAATTGCAAGAGTACAGACAGTTGCTGTAGGTCCAAAAAAAGACAGGCGCGGGCACATTTTACAGGAGAGGCAGAAGGCAAATATGAGGCAGATTAGTCAGCGGATGGGACAGAAAGTCTATGTACAACAGATATGCAGGCAGACATGTTGAAAGAAGGAAGTTGGTCATGAGAAACCTAAAACAGGTATAGACAGACAGGAGGGGAGAGGCAGCAGTGAAAGGCCAGAGAGCTAGGTACACGTGAACTGAAGAGGTAGACAGAAAAAATCCAACTGTGGGAAGGACAGACAGCTACAGATATATCTACTGATGTGTCTGCACGAGAGAGTGTGTGTGTTAGAAGGCAGAAGCCATGAGTCAATTGAAGTCTGATTTGGGTAAAATTTTACAGAAGTTCAGATTCTTCAGAAATAAGCACCAACATTAAGCGATTTTTCGTGTGGAGTTTCCAACATTTTTTTTTTTACTTTACAAAAAGCACCCAATAGTGTGCCTGTGTTTTGTGCAGGTACAGAGAAGGCCAAGGGTACAGGTGAGGTAGGTTAATTGGGTCTTCAGGGACTGGAGGGGAAAAAAACAAACTATAGAAAAACATGTACAATAAACACTTCCTGTAACATTTACTTAAACGTAAAATAATGCCGGAGAAAATGTAGCAATGCGCAGTAAGCAACGGTTTCTTTTTCTCAGTTAAACTGCCAATTGTCTGCACCTCTTTGGGTAAGTCAGAGTTCTATGTCTGAACAACACAACAAACATGAGTAAAGAGCATGTACAGTAGCAGTTTAGGTATATATCAAGTACAGTGGTGAAAATTACATTAGGAAAAAACACTTCCTCTCAAAGATCAACAGTTCAGCCTCATGTATGCAACAAATTTTAAAATAAAAGTTGACGCTGTTATCGGTTTTCATTTTTCAATTGCATTCCTGTCTTTGCAGCCATGAGGCTTGAGTGCAGTGACTGACACATACCTGAATTTGTGTTACAATATTCTGGTTATTAGCTAACCTTTATCAGTATTTATTCTATTTATTTCCTAGACTCTTCGACGTAGATTGGCTGACAACTGACTGAACATGAAATTGTTCAAAAAGTAAACTCTCACCGTGCTTGTTTCCAAAGCTGCCTTTTTTATCTGTCAGGCTAATGCCTCTATGCAGAAATGTCACTGCTAAAATGGTTTTGGGAGGCACAAAAAGCAGTCTCAGCTGGAATAAATGTGAGTGTGTGTCTAAGTGCACACACGTTATTCCGGCTCATTTTGCCCGAACGTGTCCCTGTTATATCTCCATCTTTCTGACTCTGAAACCCTTTTACATTCTGGGTTACACAAGTTTTCATCTTTCAGCTCCCTCCATCACACTTTCTGTTCACCACTGGAGGAGAGAAGTTTAAAACATATATGACCACTTGTGTCTCTATTCACACTCGCTTGCGCGCGCGCACACACACACACACACACACACACGCGCACACACTGAAGCTTTCAGCAGCAGAGAGACAACTTTCACAGTATAAAAAATATTTCACAAAATCACAGAGAGGTCCACGATTTCACATAAAGCCCATATTTGTCGGCCTCTGAAGCCACATAAAGATAAACATCATTCATTAAGAGCTGCAGTCCACAAACAAGGACTGGGAATAATCAAGTCTCAGTCAAGACAGACTGAAATAAGTCATATTTTGTCAGACATTACCAAGAGAGTGGGCAAACCAGTTAAGATTGTTACAAAAGCAATCCTCTGCAGTGTTCACATATTTAATAATATTTACGTAGGTCCTGCAAGATGGTAATAGATCAGGATTTGGAAATAATGCCACCATAAGACTGGTCACGCTGCTCTCAAGACCAAACTGGTGCCCAACCTTCAAATCCAGGATCTAATTATACAGAGTCCACCTGTAAGAAACAATTTCTGTGTGTGTGTATATATATTTCATTCTTGTCCACAGTACGACAACTCCTCCTCAGTGTTTCCTGCCAAATGCTAGCTCTGGTTTACCGGAGCACAACCAAAAAGATCCCTGAATAATGTCACCATCACCGATGTCCCCAAACGTCTGAGGATATTTATTCTGGATGGCCCAGCCTGTTTGAGTCAAGCATGCAGGAGTCAACTGCCGTGTAAATTCAAATAATTAAGTAAACAAACTTGGCCCAGCTGACAGTCAAACTGTATCTATGACAGATCAGTCAAGTTCATAAACTGAACTGTGTTAGCCTTTAGCCACTATGCTAACAAATGATCGGCAAGGAACTTGCACCTAAAATCACCACCACAGCACTTGTACATTGTCCATCTTCATAGAGGATAACACTTCCACACTAAACAGACAGGTGTGTGTCTGCTGGGGGCAAAACTTTCTTTAAAAGGTCATTGACAGCATCCTTACAATAACTTCCTGTGAAGGTTGTTGTTCTTCTCAGGCGCTGGTGCCTTCATTTTCAGCAGCTTGGCTGTCACTTGCTGTTGTTCCGTGGGTGATGAGGGTAGGTGGGGCCTCGGACACGTCTCGCTGGCTGCCATGCCTTGAATGGCCGCCTATCTGATGGAGGCTGCTGTGAGTGGAGAGCGGGTGGTCGAGATGTGGCATGCTGCCATGGAAACTGCGCTCCTCTGTACCTCTGTAAACCATAGTATCACTCCTGAGAGAGGAAGATGAAGACATGAGACAGGGAGGAGAAACAAGGAAAGAAATATTTAGTTTCATGTAATTCACAACTTTTGACAGACAGGAAGTCATGTTTTCCTGCTCTACCTGTCGTCACGAGTGCGGCGCAGGCTGCCATGGTAGCTGGCCTTGCTGTGGATGCTGCTGGCCTTACTCCTGGTGGAGGTGGGGTGGCCATGGTGAGTTCTGACCGGTTCGTCAAGGTCGTCTAGGACAGCCAAGTGGGTGGAAGAGGCATGGGTAGAGGTGCCCTACAGGAGGATGAGAGGTCAAACAGATGTAATAACTACTTCCAATAAACTCTAATTTCAAAGTTAATAATAGTTAATTCACAACATTAAAAACTGTTTATATTCTGTATCTGCTCATTCTATTCATTGCCTCAGTGACCTCAGAGACATACTGTGTACAGTCTGCTTCAACCATCAACTAAAGTTCAAATCAATAAAATCAAATTGTACAGTTCCTAAATGCTTATTTTATGAAGCATTCCTTAATAATTACTTATGTCAACAGGGTTATTTAACATAATCAGAGTTCATATTAGGTAGACTGATTATGCAACGTGCTTGCTGTTTAGAGTTGACAGAAAAATCTTACTTTATGTTAAGATTTAGGTTAGCTAACCCAGGCCGTCTTTATACATAAAGCTCTGGACTCTACTTGGATTTTGATAGTTTAAAATGTAATTTAGTAAAAACCTTCCATTTGTGTCCATGTGGCATATGTTGAAAGTAGATGCCCACTTCCCAGTGGGAAGAGGAAGTGAGTGAGTATTATTTAGCCTGGTGAGCTAATGGACAGTAATGGATGAAAAAAAGCAACAATGTAGTTTCTGGTTTGAAGCCGTCTAAAATTAGACAGTTCCAGTTTGGGTTCAGTCAGTTTGATCTTAAAAATGAAGGTACAGGCCTAGATCTGGTTTCAGTTTTAAATCTGCACAGCTGTCTAGTCCCAGTGTGGTTTCATGTGTTTTTATCTTAAATGAAACAACAACTATTACTTTCTAATCCTGGAGCTACCACTAATAGTGCTACAAGGACTACAACTACGGATATTATCCTGATGCTTCTACAACTAGCACTACAATGATTACTTTTGATACTGCTATATCACTGCTGTGTTTGCAGTCCTACCTGAGTGGATGTCCCTCTGGACTTCCTAATGATGGGAGTGTTGGGTTCACGCAGCAGAGACTGGGCAAAGTCTGGCTGCTCCTGCAGAACCTGCCGGGACTCATTTACCCCACTACTACAGAGAGAAGAGGGTGAGGAAGGGCAGGGGTGAAAGGTAAAAGATTGGGAGACGAGGGTAAGGTGCAGGGGAAGGCAGAGGGGTGTGTGTTAGGAGAGAGATGAAGAGAGGGAACAGAAATGGAGAAGTGCAGAGTGGAGGGTTAGAAGAGAGGAGGGACAGAGGGATGCAAGGAGGAGTGCAAAGAGACAGAAAAGATGGGGAAGTGAGGGAGACGAAGAGCAGAAAATAAAATGTAAGATGCAAAATTACTATCTAATAGTAAAATCAGTCATGCAGTACATGTGCTCTCACAAACTTGTTTTAATTTTAGCCTTTAAATCAGGCCTGAAAAATAATTAACAAACAAGTAACAAGGAAGGGGAGAGGCAAGACTAAAAACAAAAAGTCATACTCTTTGCGTCTGCGTCCATGCAGGAAGTTGGCCCATTCAAAACAGGTCTTCTTGCTGCCCACCCAGAAAACAGAGGGGATCCCCACCACTAACATCATCAGATATTTAATTAGGAACAGGACCATGGCTGGCCGGCTGCTCTTCTCCACCTAAAGAGAGAATCAGAAATATTAATCCACAATGATCTAATTAAGGCAACAGAGGCTGTTGAAAATACAGCCTAAAATGTATAATATAAGAGAAAGAAGAGAAGCTTTATTATTTTATAAACAGACAAGCATTGAAGTAGGTAGTGCAGGACGGATATTTCCTCAACAGTAACACAGTAAAGAATATAAAATGATTGGGATGCCAATGAAACGACTTATACATTAAGTTGACCAAAAGTATCCAGCACTGACGCGTGTTTTTAGCCCAGTCAGTCAGTTTGAATGATGGAAGAGGGGAGATAATCCTGGAGAGCTGCTTCATCAGCTGAACTGCAGTTTGGATGTGCAGCAACTGCTCTCTCCTCGTAAGTCCTTAACTTTGATGCAGGATACAGTTTCTACCACCAGAGGGCAGTAGTTTATTGCAGTTGTGAAGGTTGAGCGGTATATTTGTAAATAGAACATTTGGTTTAAAGTTACACTCTCAATATAAAGAATCTAAATTCCCAAATTTCTCCTAACTACCTTTTAATGTTTTGAAACATCGACTTTAAAAACAGAAACAGAGAGCAAGAGTAGTGTACAAGATATTTAAATGTGAGGTATACAGTAGTTAACTTCAAGTCAGGTTTTTATCTTTCTGAAAGATAATGTGAGTGATCACACACAGCAAGTGCTGAGTTAACAGAGACATCTTTAGGCAGAACCAAAACAAGCATAAAAATGTATAAAAAGTATTTTGTAAACAAACCATTACCACAATTTTAATTTACAAAACAGTAGAATATTTTTATTCATTGTATCTAAAATAGTCATCACAGGCAGTGCTTTCACACTGTTGTGGGGTGTACTGTATAAAAATACATGAATATTGTCAGTTTTATTTTTTTCACTGACATGGATAATTTCCATTTCGGGGAGGATATGTGTTTATATGTGTGGTTGCAACATTTAAGTCAATTAAAATCAGGTGATGTGTGGGGGTGACATGATTGCTGAGACAATCTCAACAGTCATATTTTTTTGTAGCTACATGGACGATTACAGGTGGCCTTTTAAGATTGAGGACCCACAAAGTGTAGTGATTACAGACTTGGTGCAGCACTTTAAGACATTCTATCTGTGCAAAAGACTTAAAAGATTATATCCTGGTAAAGATGCTATTCACAAAGCATTTTAACACTCACATCTCTTGAGACGACTTCTAGGGGAGGATATTGAAAGCATTTCTTGCTTTTGAAAGAACCAGAGGCCAGAAGAATGGGTATGTATTAATTAGCTTTAGTGCGTTTCGCCCAGTCTGAGATTAAATGTCTTAGATTTAGGTCCTGCGATATAACAAGATGCCCTGGGACTTCAGTAATTTACCACCCATGCACACACACAAAACAAAGTCACCTGAACTTCAACAATGCCCACAGAATCTTCAATTATGAAAAAACATGTAATTGTACCCTCTTACACATGCAAACCCCCCCCCCCAGGGTAAAGATCACATAACACATAGCAATATTGAAATTCCAGAGCGACAACAGGTCATAAAGGGGGTTCTCTCTTCATGAGCTCACACACACACACACACACACACACACACACACACAGCTACAGACACATTAATACACACACATAGATTAACAAGTAACATAAGCACTTGCACCTGCCTCCACCCCATCTCATATAGTCTGTCAGTCACAAATTAGCTGTAATTTTTCTATCATAAAACCACTCTAACAGCCCTGAGCGTGAATAATCATAAAAAATGGAAACATAAACAAACGCCTAAAGTAAAGGTTTTGATGCCTTATGGTTTAACAAACCAATGAAAAGCTCTCGTTGTCTTGTGTGTGCGCTTGGGACACAAAACAGGGGAGTGTGTTTGTGTCTGCATTGTGCACATGTGATTATTAATTTAGCACCAGACTGTAACACACCACACTCCCACCACTCTTCATAACCGCTACAAAGACATTGTAGAGTACAGGCAGCAGAGCATGACTGAGCAAGTCCTGAGAGAGAGCAGAGGGGTGGAAGGGTGAGACTGACTGAAAGAAAGAAATGTGTGTGAGTGAAAAACAAAGAGTGTAACATCGAGATGGTGGCTTTGTGTGGAGTTGGTCTTGAGAGCTGAATTAGCTGAGCTAATGATGCATACTGCGCTCTGCTCCCTCCCTTCCACAAATACCTACTCACTCAGCCACACACACGTGCTACCGCCGGCCCTCTATCCAACTAACTCAAACAAGCACGCCACACACACACACACACACACACACACACACACTGTCTGCTCAGTGATGGGTTATTTTGGTTTATTACAATTTGCGTCTTGTATGTTGCCCAATAGGTCTACTGGTAATAATAACACTGTATTCAAGTTGATTGCTGAGATCAGGGTCATTGTATTAATGAAACCTGGTGGGGCAAGAATAATAAGTGATAATACAGGTTGTAACCAAATCCACAGGTTAGTCAAACTTATTTGAAAGACTGAAATGATTATTCATATTGTCCATCACAGTTTACAGAACGACGGCGTGGTTTAAAATTTACCTTCTGAATTTACTGCTATCTTCCAGTTTTACCACCAAATAAAGTGGTTTAGAAAATCTGGCTAAACAGTTGGCTTGTTTACAACCTGTATGATGGTCATGTTTTTTGCTCTGTCGACTTTGTGGTAGCAATGATGTCTTGCAAATCCCAGAAAACACTTTAGTCCAGCGATTCCCAAAGTGTGGTGTGAGCTGCGTCTAGGGGGTGTGCGACAGGAAAAATGTAATGGTGGTCTAGTAGTGTAACAACTACAACAATTTATTTGTGGAATTTTTCAATAAAAACATGAATTAAAAACTTTCCTTTGTAAATTTACAAAAGGGCTCCTCACACACCTCTTTACCTCTCCCTCCTCTCTCTAGCCTTTTTACAAATCCTCATATGGATCCTCCTTTTGTCCATGTTATCTGTTTATGAGGATTATGAGGGTGCAATTTGTAAAAAAACAGAGGGGGGGTGTTTTGAAAGAATTTTTTTTTGTCATGAAAATACCCCCCACCTTCCTCTGCACAGGTCAGCACGCAGTTGAAATATGGATTGATTTCACAGTTTAACCATCACAGTAAGAGAAAAGGTTTTACTGCCACTGTTACTTTTAAAAGTAATAAATATATAACGTTACATTGTGAAGCAGAGTTGCAGTGAAAAGCAGACAGATGCATGCTGTGTTTAAGCGCAGTGAGTGGGTATGGAGAGAGCGACTGATTTAAAAGCTGTCACTTTCAAGAGTGTCACTGAGTGAAACCCCGTAGCTGTGACTTCGGGCACGTTCACTGGTGTAACAGTTCATCATATTTTGATGTTTATTGCACCTTCAGTAATATTGGCTGCCTTCTCTTCAATACAGCTCCGCTGCTCACCGGAGTAAAGTGTTGATAGGCTATTATTCGTGACATGTGACCAATCAGATGTGGGCGGGACATTGAGCAAGGAAATAAATAAGTAAAAACACATATATATTTTTATCTTACATGACGATCTAGATTTACAGTTAGAGTACAACTATGGTTGGACAATAAAACAATAACAAATATTTATTAATAATTATTGCAATATAAATGTTCAACAAATTTTCAATAAATATTCAATAAATGTATGATTTTATTCACTTGAATCATACACGAATTAGGACTTAATTCTTTTATTAAGATGTTTTATTAAGATGTTTATTTTGTTGAGGAAAAAGGACCGAAAAAAGATTTTACTCAATTTTATATATTTTTATATATTTGTTGACAAAGATTTTATCATAATTGTTTTGAGTGTTCCACCTCAGATTTGTGAAGTGATCCACTGTTTGGCATCAAGTGTTGAACATATTGAAGAGTTTAAAACCAAATTAACCATCAGGTTTCTTCAAATTTCACTCAGGAGCAAAAATCAGCCTTTAAACTCAAAAGAAATAATGATTTGATACTTATCGTGATAATTCGATATCGAAAGATATGAAAGTTTTTATCGTGATTTTTCGCCATATCGTCCAGCCCTAAATACAACTGATCACAGCAAATAAAGTTATTTATATTTACACTGTGTTAAGAAGCAGATGGTTTCTCACCTTAGACATATCCACGGCATGCTTTCCTCCACAAACAAGTCTTCACAAATAATATCATGACATAGCCTCACACAAGCAGATTTTCTCATTTGCCCCTCTATCTACCTTATATGGACAGGGGATGTGATAGTGCCTGCAGTTCTCCTCCATCCACGTTATCTCCCAAATGCTCCGGTAGGTGTGTTCGTACAAGTAGCACCCAATCACAGTCAACAAGGGGACCAGGTAGAGAACTGAGAACACTCCCATTCGGATCATAAACTTGACCAGTTTGGTCTGGTTCTCCTTCTCCAGAGGGATCTCCATGCGCACCCGGTTCAGAGCCACAATGCCCACTAACAGGAGAGAGACACCCACCTGAAGACAGGAAGACAAATGACAAGCACACAATTAAAATGAGCAGGGTGACTGACAAAAGACTGTCAATCATCCACTAATCCATTTACTAATCCATCCATGTCTTCATAACTCCAACATACAATCCATTCTTGTATCATTTCATCCATCCACCCATTCATCTGTTCACCTATACATCCATCTTACTCATCAACTCTTTCATCCGCCCACCCACTCATTTATCTTCTGACTTTACTCACCGCCACGTTGAGGCAGAGCGGTGCCAGAACAAACCACCTCAGGGCGTCTATGTCATACAGCCCTATGAAACACACTCCACTGATCCCATCTCCTTCAATTTTGTTCAGGGCCAACAGGGTGACAGTCAGGGTCCCTGGGAGCCCCCAGGCCACGGCGTGGAAGAGGAGGGCTTTCTTCTCAATGGCCTCGCTGCCCCATTTAGGCACAGCGGCCAGGAACCAAGTGATTGTGAGTATGACCCACCACACGCTGCCGGCCATGGTGAAGAAATACAGGATCATGAAGAACAGGGTGCATACCTGAGAGAGAAAGTGGGAGCGACAACTTTTTATCAATCATGCAGCAACAGTCAACAAATCACTAGCTAGATAATTTACGATCAATTAAAGTCCGAAGTTAATCATCTAATAAGCACTGTACTGAGTTAATAAGACCTACATTCTGAGTTGTCACGTTATCTGTATCGAATTCATTATGATCAATCATGCGAGAATTAACTGATTTAATTCACAAAATCTAAAAAATAAAAAACACAGAGGAAAAGTTGAATAATGTCAAATTTTCATTACATCACACATCAAACAAGCTTCTTAACAGACAAAAACATTACCATGAGATGAGTGATTATTATGGCGATACTAGATGGAAATGAGCTAAAGCACCTTGTTGTGTGAGCCCTGTGTTATGGTTGAAGCTCTGAACTGGGCTGGGCTGACTGCATTGCACGCTACCCTGCCTTCCAAAAGGAACCCCAGAAAGAAAACCAGGGACACCATGACATAACACACAGCGTAGAAGATTATTGGCCGCTCAGGGTATCGAAACCTAATGGTGTCAAAAAAACAAAAACAACAATGAACAAATTTTCTTTCCACTTACTTTAAAAATGTATTTTACAAATTGATATTTACAAAATGTCTTTATTTGTGCAATTACTTTACACTTTAAGTAATATTTCTTCTAAATTTGTCTTCTTGATCATTCTTGAATTTTAGAAGTAATCTTACTCTGCAAGTAAATATCAGATGTAAAACATTCAGCTGTTCAAACCTGGTAACATCAATGAGAAACGTCAGGAAGGTGAAGAGCGTTGCGGACAGACACACAATAGAAACAACTCCTATGAAATAGCGGATGAAGGTCAGCTCCTGCTGGTTGAAGAACATTGAGGGACACGGGGCAGAACAGTCCTTCCTGCCCATAAATGTATAACCCAGGTCTGGGTCAACCTTGAGCTCCCTGGGGCACCAGAAACCGTAATCTCTCTGGACAGTCATGGATGACTGGTCAGTGGGGTCAGAGTCTGTTAGCAGGTCCTCTTGACGAGGATATGGCTCGTCACAATCTGGGAACCTAGGAAAGTAATTACACAGTTAGATCATGTAGACAGAATATGAGGATAATAGCTGATCTGAGAGATGAAAATAGGAAGATAGAAAGGAAGAGGAAACTAGGGGTGACAGTTAAAAAAATGTAAGAACAGTGGCAAGATGCTGAGGTTTAGAGTTAGGTTGGTTTGATGTCGTTGGCATGAGTTTAAAGAGAAGCAGGAGGCACAGGAACAGCGCACATTTGAGATATATGCTAAACACATATTGCCGGCTCAGTCCTTGTTAAATAATCTCTGTGTGTGTGTGGGTGTATACATACGTACACACACACACACACACACATTGTTTTCTAAATCAAACAACCAGAATAATATTACCAGCTGTATTCAGTGTTGGGGTAGTTACTCAAAAAAGGTAATATATTACACATTACTAGTTACTTTTTTAAAAGTAATGCCTTACTTTACTAGATTACTCACTTCTGAAAGTAACTAGTTACACTTTATTTACATTACTTTTGGATTACTGCGTAACATCACCTGCGATGCACAATAACTGCCAAATAACAAGTTACACCTCATATATGCCCAGATCAACACAAATTCTTATTATAATGAGAACATACACATGATGTCTCTTTTATGCTCTTTAATATTACAAAGTTGACAACAAAGTTGTGAACATCAGCCCAACATCTGTCAAGAGAACAAGGCTGCAGTACAGTACTATAGGCCTAATGCTTAAAACTTTAAGTGGCATTTCATTGGAACCATTTTTTTTTTTTTCATTACAATACAACATAACTTAAAATAGGTTGTCCTTTAAACCAGTGCAAATATTAATTTGTTGAAAATAATACACAAAAAAAATAAGACACTGGCCCTCATCCCAATATCAGATGATGGTGAGACTTCAAAGGAAAAACTTACATATAGCATATGTAATGTAATTTGAACTGTGCATTTAACAGGCCAAACCCACACAACAAACTTAGAGTAGCTCACTAGCCGAACCATGGCATTAAAGTAGATTTTTCCCTCTTACTGGGCATGCTTTTCAAAGAAGTGGTTATACCTGATGAGCAGGAGTCTCTCAAATTGTTTGTTAGACAACCTGTTCCTCATCGGAGTCAGCACAAAACTGCCCAGAATGAAGAGGCTCACCACAGGTGCACTAGAGGGTATGGCTGTCCTTTCTCGAAACTAATACAATACTTCCACCCCTCGAAAGACGTCTTTAGCATCTCTCCCATTACTGCATCCTCATGAACTGGCGCTAAAGTCAAAAGGGAGGCCTGAAAAGTGTTACGCAAACACACACGAAAAGGGACTTTTGATTTATTTCTCTCTTCCCGTTATGCGGATAGTTGAAGAACCAGTACACAAGTAACGCGACGATTAATGATAATCTGATTACAGTAATGCCATACTTTGTAACACGTTACCACCAACATTGTTTATATTAGATGCTTCAATACCCTGTTTGTGATGACACCAGTTGTATGTTCAAGTATTGAGTTGATTTAAAATGCAATACAAACATACACACCTGCTACACTCCATGTCATCTGGCCAGACTACTCCAAATACCTCCATGATTTTGTGGCACTCGTCCTTCGCCCGCTGACAGAGGGATCGACATGGCATGGACACCTGGCCGTACACAGTGCACACCGGGGCGTACAGGGCACACAGGAACATCCTCAGGTCAGGGCTGCACACTAGGTTTACCATAGGATGAAAAGGCTGTGGAGAAAGGAAATGGAGGTATTTGGAGCGTATCATAATCATACTGTGGTCTCAAAAGTCTCTTCTGAACACCCACACATTTCATCTTTCTAGTGTTATATCACAAAATGAGTAAAGCAGCTCGACAGTGTTATTAAATCTGTCATGCATGTGGGAAGGAGTGTGCATGATGTTAACACACACACACACACACACACACACACGAAAAAGTTAACTGCTATCAGTGGCACATCTGAGAAAGCTCATATTTAACCTGAAATAGCCATCAAACAG
>NC_060169.1:23777213-23787647 GCF_021292245.1 Micropterus dolomieu
CATCCTCATGAACTGGCGCTAAAGTCAAAAGGGAGGCCTGAAAAGTGTTACGCAAACACACACGAAAAGGGACGTTTGATTTATTTCTCTCTTCCCATTATGCGGATAGTTGAAGAACCAGTACACAAGTAACGCGACGATTAATGATAATCTGATTACAGTAATGCCATACTTTGTAACACGTTACCACCAACATTGTTTATATTAGATGCTTCAATACCCTGTTTGTGATGACACCAGTTGTATGTTCAAGTATTGAGTTGATTTAAAATGCAATACAAACATACACACCTGCTACACTCCATGTCATCTGGCCAGACTACTCCAAATACCTCCATGATTTTGTGGCACTCGTCCTTCGCCCGCTGACAGAGGGATCGACATGGCATGGACACCTGGCCGTACACAGTGCACACCGGGGCATACAGGGCACACAGGAACATCCTCAGGTCAGGGCTGCACACTAGGTTTACCATAGGATGAAAAGGCTGTGGAGAAAGGAAATGGGGAGTTATGAATTTATTTTGAACCTGCCATAAAGCTCTATGACATGACCTGACCTGAATGCACTGGCTTGTGCAATATAGCGTATCATAATCATACTGTGGTCTCAAAAGTCTCTTCTGAACACCCACACATTTCATCTTTCTAGTGTTATATCACAAAATGAGTAAAGCAGCTCGACAGTGTCATTAAATCTGTCATGCATGTGGGAAGGAGTGTGCATGATGTTAACACACACACACACACACACACACACACACACACACACACGAAAAAGTTAACTGCTATCAGTGGCACATCTGAGAAAGCTCATATTTAACCTGAAATAGCCATCAAACAGGATAGAAGGAGTGCCAGAGGGAGGACAAATGTGTCCATACTCCTCTGCTGCAACTTATGCTACTAAGTATTCCATCAATATTTAGAAGCTCATGAAATATGTATAACAGCAATCATATTACCCAAAATCCCTTTGAAGTAGGGGACAGCAAAGACAGATCTTCTGAAGGTTGAACTAGAGCCATGTCAATACACTGAGCAAACAAACAGCAGGCTATCCACAGACAACAGTTGGGCTTGTGACCTTCAGGCTGCTAGTTCAAATAATAATTGGAAAAAGTGATGTGAGTGATGGAAAGGACAAAAAGCACCCTTAGTGAACCCTTCAACAACTATTGAAGTGCAGATAATGTTTGAGCTCCTTTTTTCTATATAAAAACACAGAGGCAACAATCAATGGCCAGTGGTCACTCGAGCAGTGTGGCCAGTAGTGTAACCCCTCTTTCTGTTGGTGACATTTAGGTAGTGGATAATTGTGCTCATGCCAGGTGAATCAATTTGTAATAATTATTATTTATTTATTTTTTTTACAAACTGCTGTTCCAAATAAACTAAATTAGGTCCTTAATACTGAAAAAGCACAGCACAACATATTTAATTATGCCCTAAATTTTAGGAAGGTGTACACAGTACAACAGTTTGAGTGTCTCACAGTTCTCTCTCTGTTCTCTGTCTCTGTTTGTGAGCTGCGTGTGAAAAGAGAAACGTTGCTAGCGAAATGTTTTGAAGTAAAAAATAAATAAATTATAATAATAATTTACAGTATTATAAGTGAAAGACTCACATCTTAAACAAACAAACATTTGAGTCAACATATTTCACTGATGTGCTCATACATCAGCAACTGCCAGCAACATTAATTTATATGCACTGTGCGCTGCGAGGGTGCAAAGTGACCTGCATCTATTCAGCTATTCATATATAGCATATCATCTGGCTGCACTAATGGCGAGTTTTCAATGCAGCTTTTACAAGATAAAAGAGAAATCAGAGCAGAACCATGATAGTGATTATTGGAGACTACACACAAGATCGCATACAATATTGCACTGTGTGTGTGTTTGTGTGTATGTACGTACATTTGACACAAAACAGTGCACTTACATTGATTGCTTGCTACGAAAGCTACAGTATATGCTTATGGACCGTATGAGTGTATTTGTGCAACTACCCATGCATCAATGAACATGTGTGTGCTTTATGCATGTTTCTGTGTGGACTCGGGCCTTGCGAGTATGTTTTGATCGTTCTCAATTGCTGTGGTCTAGATCTGCACATTGCAGAGACGTTCCACCGGTAAATGGGTGCAGTGGTGCATGAGCTGCGTGACATAGTTTTGAGTATTACACAGAAACACATGTGAGCCCACACACACACACACACACACACACACACAAACCCCTCAGCTTCATTCAATAATTCACACATTTTACAACGCATGCATTTTATTCCTAGTTTATGAACACGCAAGCTTTTCACTGTGCAGGGACAGAGAAAGACAGGAACCACATGGGCTTCCACTGCGGGCTAATCTCAATGAGTAGATAAGCAATTAAATATATTATGTGTAAACGGAATAGTAAATGAGTAATGAGCTATGTGCTGTATTCCTAAAATAACTTAACTGTTTAATAACTTCATTCAACATTCACCTCTTAATGAAAATGAGGAGAGTTCGTTATAGCGTAATCTCTGAGCACATTTCACAGTATTGGCAGTTTTATTAGAGAAGATGATACATAGCAGTTATTCAGTGTGCCCTGCAAATGAACCACAACATTCTGAATACATAATTATGTTTGGCTGTTAAATACTGAAACACAAGCACTGAGATGCCTTAGTAGTAGCCAACTGTACAGGACTGTGCCTGATTATAGGACTGATCTGAATCAAATCTGATCATCCTAAGAAAAGGGGAAGGGCTGAGGTAAGGCCAAGCTACAATGCTAACAAATCTATCAAACATGTTTCATATTTATGTGTTGGGATCTAGAATTCAGTGAAGAGTGGAAAACACAAGAAGCCAATGAAATCCCCGATTTATTAATAGTACTAACACAAACCAGTTAAAATCCTGAGAATTTTGATGCCTAGCTACCAGCACTATCTTATAATTACTATAATAATATAGCTCAATGCAAGCGCTCAGTGAGGAGCCCACAGTGACAGTGCATCTGTAGTCTCAGCTTGCACAAATCTAGTTATTGTCTTTTTGTTTCTTTGAGTGCATATTAATACGTGTTACACAAACTCAGTGGTTCCTTTCTTAGGCACACCTGGAAAGTCTAATGCAATCCAACACCACTGTCCAGGTCAGTTATATGTGAAGATATCTGAGTTACATCTGTGTGAGAAATACTCCATCCTCGACTTAAGAGTGTAGTGTGAGCATGAGTATGATTGAGACAACAAAACAACACACACATCATTGAAATCTCTTATCAAGTGTCTGATGCAAACAATTTGGATCAATTTTGAAAAACTGATATGGGCATCACTCTGAAAAATGATCTCTCGTCCACCTCGTTCACTCATGCTGGTATGAGCCTAAGGCCACACTTAACAGAGCGGTAGCTGCTTTCTGCATGAGTGTGTCTCGGTGCCCAGCAGAATGGAGCCTTTCTTTATGTCTCCTCATACTAACTCTACAACGAATGTGTGTGTGACTCCCACTTTGTTTGTCCCCATTCTGCCCATTTCTCTTGTGCATGTGGGGTTACGAGCATTTGTGTGTGAGTGAGTGAGTGAGTGAGTGAGTGAGTGAGTGTGTGTGTCACTGCTCTTCTATTCTGTGTATGTATGTCCCAGTTATCGTGTTTTCCAGTGTGCAAGCATGCAAGGCTTGTGTGCGTGCACAAGTCAGGGCATGTGTGCAGATATCTGTGTGCAATTATTCTGACGGACAGGGCAATTGCCCCCCCCATCTCCTACCACAAAGAGAATATTGATATTAAGTGGCCTAACTGTGCCACCCAATGAGAAAGGGTGGGGGTGGGCAATCAGCTTTCCACAGAGGATGACTAGAGTGAATTGTCTGGCATTTTGTAGTTAGTTGTGATAGAAGAACAGGGAAAGGAAAGCAGAAAAGCACACTAAACCTAGCCTGAGGGTTCAGACTGCTACTAAAATATGAAGGAGGAGATATGGATGCGGAGAAGAGGATACAAGAGACAGAGGAAATGTAGTGCATCACCCACGTGCAACAGATCTGTCTTTCTCCCTGCTTGTTTTTCTTTCGTACCTTAAATGTCTTGTGGAAACACTTAATATATAGGAAACACTTAATATATAGGCAGACAATAAATATGTATTTCCTCTGTGTTTTGGAATGTCTTTAATTTTATCTCAATGAACATAAAACCAAGCAGGTCCACAGTGCACATATGGTGACGCTACAGTATACATGGGCTTAGCCATTATGGATGACCAAATGGAAACTCTATTAGTTGTTGTGTGTTTTACTGGAATAAAAACTCCTTAAAATGATGGCTGCAGTTCATCTGAGTTTGGCTTGCATAAATAATACAAATTTGCAAGGCACTGCCATGGATGAGCAAATTAATTTGCTGAGAAATATGTAATTCACCACATGCAAGCCCACAGTCATGGACCTCCACTTACCATCCATGAGTGAGTGAGTGACCACAAATTACAGACTGGTGATGATCAGTGAAAATGGCAACACAATGCAAAGGTGCATCTCACAACGTCGCCAACAAACTGACACCCACAGTTAACGGTTCCTAATGCTAATTGTGCATGGCTACAACTGTCCACAGCCCCTGAATAGAAATTCTGTTGAGTAAAAATGCCTTTAGGCTGCTGTTGGCTCTGCTGTCATTAAGCACAAGCCACTGTGGTGGACTACATTTACTCTGTAAGACTAAAACTAGGGTCAAAACTACAGTTTTAAAAAAAATGTAGCTGAACTAAACCTACATCATGCAAACCGCATGCTCCCAAAATGCCAACCATCATGCAATGCTCCAACTTGACGTCTCCCCCAGATAGCTTTAAAATGGTATGAATGGTGGCTTGACCTCAGCCATTTGGCAACTTTATGAGAACCATTTCACACAAATTCGTCATTCAGAAGTGCTCTTATTGCAGCACGTTGATTCAACTGCTGTGTAGGGAAACCTTATGCATCAAGTACACCATCCAAGTAGTATAATGTTTTTTTTCCCTATTATATTAAGTTATACCCTTATAATCAAACATATTACAATTGCTATTATTTTCACCTATTCTATACAATATTTAGAAACAAATCACCACATAATTTGCATTGTACATTTAAATTTTCGCATTAATAATGGGAACTCACGGATTGACAGGAAAACAACAAGAACTACTAGGCTGATGTTCACAACTTTGTAATATTAAAGAGCATAAAAGAGACATCCTGTGTATGTTCTCATTATAATAAGAATTTGTGTTGATCTGGGCATACATGAGGTGTAACTACCTACTAATAGTTATCCAGCTAAATATCAGACAGATGCCACTAATAGACTACACAATAATATACTGGTAGGTTAACAGACAATGCTGGATAAAAATCTAATTTAAAATCTAATAAAAGATTTGTGTGTGTGTGGTTTGAACAGGCAATTGTGAGTATTTGAAATGAGAAGAGGAATGAGAAGCAGGGTGGGTTTTTTGACATACAGGAAAATGAGAAAAAAAAGCCCCTGACTGGTCCACCTCTTGTTCAATGGAGGGATTAAGTTTCTTTCTTTTTACTCCCGCTCTCCAAAGAAACCCAAGGGAAGAGAGAGAAAGTAGTAGAAAAAAAACTTCAAGTAAAAAAACCAACAAAGAAAAACAAAGAAAGAGGGAGAGAAAGAAAGAGGCATAAGATTAACAGTCACGTAATGCAAGCAATTACGCTTTTGGGAAACCAGAGATAGCCTACCAATAACAGCTGTAAAGTTGTTGGCAAAAAGAACGCAGTGCACATAAAAAAGTACAGGGGGTGTTGCATGTGAAAACTTTTCTGAATGCTTTTCTGGTTAAATAAACTGTTTCCTCTCCAAGTGTCCTGTTTAGTGGTGTGTTGGCTGATTAAAACATAATAAATGGTGAAAATGCAACAGAGCACTGTTGTACAACACATAAACTGCAGTCATCAGCTAGCCGTATTAAGCTGGAAAAATGCTTTACTTGTTACACGTTAATAAAACATTTACACAAATAAGTGGTATCTATGCAATTTTCAAGTGTCTTCGTTAAATGGTTTGCAACTTACGACTTTAACAGTCAATAGATCTGCCCACAGTGTTATCAAAGTTGGCCTAACCACAAAATACATTGATGGCAGTGTTAACACCCTAAGAGTCTAACAGCTCCAACTAATAATAAAACTAAGTGCATTTTGTATTGCTCCACTCCTCCTTTTATTCCAGTTTTACTCTCCCTCCCTTCCTTCCTCCTTGCCTCTCCCCTTTCTTGGAGGTAAGAATAGGGTGAGGTTTCACTGATGTGGATCCAAAACAGGAAAACTTATATGGGATTTTGAGTATTCGTAATATCTTTGAGTAGTCTGTTCAGCCAGTGGGGTTTGTGTGTGTGTGTGTGTGTGCATGGTTTGGTGCTTAGAAGGGTTGTAGAAAATCCACTTAGCCAAGTCTGCAGAAACTCATACAAATTGTCAAGGGTATGAGGAAAAAGGGAGAAAAACTGGAGTGGAATTGGGAAAAGGGTGGTGGTTTCTTGGTGGATTAGGGAGTCAAATGGATCGGAAAGAGTGTTTAGAGTGTGAGAACCTGAGACGGGGACACATGCACACACATACACACACTTCCTGAAACTGTCACCAGCTTTGTGCTGGTCTAAGCCTCCAAAGAAACAGCTCCTGAATTGACAGAATTAAAAAAAACTATGTGTTCTGATGTTCAACATTTATCAAATATCAACAAATATCAAATGCACAACATCTTATCTGGTCTTGGATTTCCACATGTCGTGATGCCGTCTGTCGCCACCAAAGGGCTCATCAGTGATTTGACTTTTGTTGTTTTTGATTGTTAAGTACTCTTTAGGGAGCTTTCAGCCCTCACTCAAGATGCAGAGCTCCCTCAAATAGCACCCAGACCATCTAAACTGCTATAAACCTCAATGAAAATCAATATTCAAGGTTATAAGTATTTTTTTAAATTAAGGAAATCCCAGCCTGTATGTTTTGCTGATAAGTGTTTTCATGGGACATTTATGTGACTCTTGTCCATCAAGTAACACATGAGTAACCTCAGTCCCTTGAACCCGCATGTTAAACGTTGATCTTTTAATGCACTGATAGATGCAATGTACTATTTCCTGCACACCTTTCTGACAGATAAGGAGGAACTTATACGAGAAAGAAAAATCTGCCTTTTTGCTACTAAACCTTGGCAAAGATCCATCTGAACACACCCTCACAGGCTCTCTCGCTCTCTTTTTCTTCTTCTTGGGCCATCTCACCATACACACCATAGCTCACTCTAAAATCAGTCTTTGGGCCCTGAAGCCCAAATGCTGTCAGAGCACATCAGCTCTACCTTCACTAGCTAGCTACAATATAACATCCCGTCAACATTCCTTCTCCACAAGCTATTACAACTAAATCCTCGAATCGGCAGAAACTATAATAATATTCATTTTTGCCTCTCTACTGCAACTCGATCCCTCTATTTTTTCCTCCTTGCACTCAAACTATTAACTGCATCCTCCTTCATTGCATCTATACATTAGAGCCAATTACACTCGCTCTCTTTCTACAGCCTAAGAGAATGTGTATCGTTTCAGTTCACAATCATGTAACAATTACATGATCCCTCCATCTCCCTCTCCTTGCACCAGCTTACACCCTATTCTCTATTTTATACTCTAAAGCGTCCCACTATTTTCTTGCTGCTGCCTCACTCTTCTCCACTTTTACTGGTTGGATTTAATCTCTAGCAACATTTTCTACTCTCTCGCTGCATAATGTACACATGAAAATGTGTTCATAGAGAAATTCACACATACACACATAGACACACATACTCTCTCTCTTTCTGGCTATGTGCCTGCCTCTTCTCTCTTCTCACGCGCTTATGAGAGACAGGCTTTGGCCTTGAATAGATGCACTGAACAGACCACGATGCTCTCCTCCCTAATCTCTGAAAAGACAGTTAAGAAAGGGGCACCCTTCTCTCACACTCTCTCCCTCTTTCATTCAGTTGTTCGTTTATCCGTGTCCATCCATCGTTCAGTCGGGAGGACCGGACAAAGCCGTTAATGGCATTCCCCTTCACGTTCACATCCCCTCCTCCTCTCTTCTTTCTCCTGTATTCATCTCTCATTTTCCTTGCCTCCCATTTACTACTGGCAATTACGCTGACATGCACTTGTCCTCCTCCTCCTCCACATCTCCTTCTCTTCTTTCTCTTCCAACATCAGCATTCATTGACTTCCCCTACTTCTTTATCCCGTCATTTCATGTTTGACAAAAACTATTTAGCAACACCATCAACATATTCCGTCTCTCCACAGCCTTCATCCCTTGTTGTCTTTTCACTCACCCAACTTATATTATCTACTTAATATTTTTTGCAAATAATTCTTAATACAACCTATCAACATGCATTTTACATTTGTTTTCCCATTTGTTTTGTTTCTCAACACACTCAATCATGTCTTCAGACTTTCTGCTTTAGCCCCATTTCCTTTCATCACTTATCTGCTTATGAAGCCCTTCAATTTGAACCTTATTTCCCCCTGCATTATTGTCATTTTTGAGGAGTGCTTATTCGCAATATTTTTTTTTTATTTTATTATCTCAAACATGCAAACAGCCACGGTTTACTGTATTTCTAGCCTAACAGAGCCACACTAGATTTCTCACAAGCTCAGTTTCCCCAACGAGATTTAAATCTGGAAATACTCGGCCTGGTAACATATAGCAATTCATCCAATCAGGTGCAAGAACGGTAAATTGTAATTAGAATATAAATGTAAGTTAAGAAGAGACTGTCAATCATCTATCTCCATCATGCTGGTCTTTGCCCGACGACAATGAACAAAGCAAAAATTGTGGATTGACTGATATGATGGAACAACAACAATGTAAGCCTGTCTTGTCACTGGTGTGGGTGGAGAGACATTATATTCTTCAACTACACCATGTTTTTTCATGATTACACAGCTTTGACTACTAATATCACAGATTATACAGACTTTCTATTACTCTTCTCATCTTCCAAGACAAATGAGTATGAATCTCTCATTTCCTTCGTTTCCTTTTTATTACCAGCCCCTCCTCCTCCTCGGTTTAGTCCAGAACATGCACTCATCATCCAATTTTCCTCCCCTCCCCTGCCTGTCTGTCTCTCTCCATTCCTCCCCTTCTTTCTCTTCCTATTTATCTACCATGGCAACAGGTGATGTGAGGACTCTCACAGGGACAGGTCTCACTGAGGATAACAGGGCAAGGCACATGCGTGTGTGCAGACACACATGCACCCAAAAGCACAAAGACTGGCACAGACAAAGTGTGAAAGTGAGAGTAAAAGAAAACTGAGAGGCGTAAGAGAGAAGGTCAAATGAAATGATTGAGTTGTAGATGAGGAGCCAAAAGTGTGACAATGGAGCTGAATCAGATGGCACCCACACACGTCCGAACACCACCCCAGCTGCCTGTGCATATCCATCTGCTTACCACTTACATACACGCTGTGTTACTGTAAGACAAAAACCAGCTATTTCAAGCATTTGAGGTTAGTATTTTGTAAACCAATAACCTACAGAAACCAATAAATTTGAAATTATACATATATACTATCTTTTAAACCCATTATTCAGGTTCCTGGAGTATATCCTTTCTCAGATTGCAATTATACCACACATCTCAAGTTTGTTCGTAAACCCTTAACACCACCCCAACACCAGCTTTGACCATCGCTGGCCATTTCCTCCATTAACATGCTGTCTATTTAGTGTGCAGTACATCTCCTGTGTGTCTAACATTAAACCATAGCTCAGGAGGAAAAGGGAATGCAAACTGCTTCTTTTCCTGATGGTATATTTGACCTCTTTCATCTGTTACAAACAATTAATAATCACAGAAATCTGAACAATAACGATAATATAAAAGGAGCAGCTATATTGAGTGGATGATCAGTGTTTTGGAGACATGCTGTGTACAGTGTAGATCGAGGTGAAATGTGCATAAATCACTAATAGATTCTGGAAGTTGAGAGGGAGAGAAGGGTGACTTGACTAATTGGGTGATTCACAGAGTGAGTGGGATGCTGGAGTTGGGCCAGTGTTGGGAGGAATAGATAGGAAATAGATGTACATAAGTGTGCCACATGCAGTAGAGCAACTCACCACCTGGTAACAAGTGAACATATTCTTCCATTTTACCAAACTATGGAGAAATTGCTAAAAATTTGCACAGAATAAAATTATTTGCAGACCATGCAGGGTTGTCAGGAAAAGCAATATAAGCAACCTTATTTTCTAAAATCAAAACCAAACACAGTCTAACTGTTCTCTGTTGGCACTGACTTGAATTGTTAAAAAACCCACGTGACTGTATGCATAAATATGCAAGCTATTTTGGGTGGG
>NC_060169.1:23787747-23858325 GCF_021292245.1 Micropterus dolomieu
TAATCACAGAAATCTGAACAATAACGATAATATAAAAGGAGCAGCTATATTGAGTGGATGATCAGTGTTTTGGAGACATGCTGTGTACAGTGTAGATCGAGGTGAAATGTGCATAAATCACTAATAGATTCTGGAAGTTGAGAGGGAGAGAAGGGTGACTTGACTAATTGGGTGATTCACAGAGTGAGTGGGATGCTGGAGTTGGGCCAGTGTTGGGAGGAATAGATAGGAAATAGATGTACATAAGTGTGCCACATGCAGTAGAGCAACTCACCACCTGGTAACAAGTGAACATATTCTTCCATTTTACCAAACTATGGAGAAATTGCTAAAAATTTGCACAGAATAAAATTATTTGCAGACCATGCAGGGTTGTCAGGAAAAGCAATATAAGCAACCTTATTTTCTAAAATCAAAACCAAACACAGTCTAACTGTTCTCTGTTGGCACTGACTTGAATTGTTAAAAAACCCACGTGACTGTATGCATAAATATGCAAGCTATTTTGGGTGGGCTCTTCATGCCAACGTTGGTCCTGACCTGCTGTATGCTGAAAATATTAAAGCTGCCTTGTGTTGAGTGGCTTTGCGTGACAAGGGGATCAATGATATGTGAGTGAGTGAGTGAGTGAGTGAGTGAGTGAGTGAGTGAGTGAAGTTGGGCTTAACACTGAGGGTTAAACGTCTCTCACTAGACATACACATACTGTGCCCAGGCTGGGTCATGGGTTCAGATTAAGACCATAAGACCATAAAACCTATATTTACGTGTTTTATCAGAGCAGAACACTGCGTGGCTCCACACCAACAAACCAGAATTCGCTGGTAACAGCTTTTCAAAAGTGAGGATTTGCTGGTTATTCTGTTTTATATCACTTAATGTGCGGTATGCCCCCCCCCCCCCACGCCTAACCCTCTGTGTAGACTGGTTCCAGCTCTCACTAAGTGAACACCGTGGCAGGACCGGGACCGGAAACAGCCTCCAAGACCGACAGCGGCCAGTTTGACGATAGGGAATACAGTACTGACGTGGTTTTCTTGCCAGGTTTGGCTCTTGACAACACAGGGCTGAGTCAGCTAATAGGACAGCTAGCTGCTCGGCTAACCAAGCTAACTAGCCACAGATATAGTTAGCAGTTTATCAAAAAGTAAATGTATTTGTCTTTCAAGAACAAAATAGATCTGTAAATCAACTTGGTACTGTATTCCCTGTTGGTCCCTGTGTTCGGTCCCATTCATTGCCGCGTTCATTCGGAGGCAGCTAAACGTGGTTGCGTTGGCCGCTTGCTTGGCTCCGGTTCTGCTGCTCCCTGCCATTATCCCAGACTGAAAACCTCCAGTGCTTGAGTAGAGGTGTAAACAGTAACACACTCCCCAGGTGCTCCAAGCTCTCAATTTAGGCTGAGTCAGCTATGACCAGTGTTGCACGGCTAACTAAGCTAATTAGCTGCAGTTAGCGGTTACTTTAGCAACAAGTAACACTATCTGTCTAGCAGCAAACTCCATGAATCAGCCCTAGAACTAAAACTGACAGAACGTGCAATGTAACAATCTCTCTGAAAAAGCAGATCATAAAGACATTTCAATCATTCACGATCTAATATCGTAATATTGCACAACCCTACCCAGAACACAAAGAAAGATTTTACTGAGTCGTGGAATTCAAGCGACACACACCACAGCTTTATATTTTCATGGAAGCCTGTGGTACTATATCTACAGTGAGCTTCAGAGCAGTATTTGAGCAATAGCCAATCTCTCCAATCTTTCTTCAAATCCCTCTTTATTTGGCATTGTGCGTCTGGATAAGCAGTGGTGGCAGCTATGCTGATGGGAACAGTCTGCCAAAAAACAGCACCAGGCAGTGCCTTTGTTCTGTGCATAAATAAATGATTGCTTCATTTAGGCTGGCAGCTTCAATAGACTGTCGGAATAAGCAGGATAATCAAGAGGTTGACTGAAATAAACAGGAACTTTTAAACTGAATGAGGACCTGTCTGTCTCTGCCAGAGTGAATAGGGTAATCAGCCTCTTCAGATGCACTGAACACCATGAGCACACATACACAAAACCCAGCACAAACACAACCAAGCCATCACACACTCAAACACACACTTCTATAAAAGATAATTCTCTTTTTCGTATTCACACACACAAAGAAAAAAAACACAACAGACTACACTTAAGCACAACAAGCCTCAATCTCTCCAGATTTGGCACACACAAACTCTCTCTGTTGTTGGGACCTGGTGGCCCCAGGGTGGCCCTTCTTAAACAGAGCAGTCTCGTTTTGAAGGACAGGACCCCATACTGAGAGAAACACAAACACCGGACACAGTAGGGTCTAAAGACTTTACACAACCTGTCACTGTCAGTATTTCCCTCTACTTAGTCTCTGACATTCTTTCTGTTCAATTGCCCCAAACATTTTATTCTTTTCACACTTCCCTCCTGTTCTCTTTGTGACCCACAAATTAATCTACCTCAGCAACTCAAATACCAGCAAAATCTTCACTTTCTTAAACAAATTATTTACATTATTCTCTCAGTATGATAACGTATAAAATTATCTGAAATTTTAATGTTTTAAATAAGAAAAGCAATTTTTATGCCAATGTTGGCAAGTACATTATTAATAGTACATTAAAAAAATAAATAAACCCTACTCCCTTCCACCCTCTTTTTCTGGAGTAGATAAGAGTTAGAAAACACGGGTGGTCTTGTGGGATAACAAAAGCTCATTAGTGCCTTCATACAGTGATTAAGTATGCAACTGCCTGCCTGTCAATTCATCATATTCTATTATACTGTTTTTTGAACTATGACATGGGGCCCACAACAGGCCACATGACTGCAGTAATGTGCTTTAATAAGACCATAGACAAATATAAGAAATTACTTTTGTAATATAAGTCTAATATATAAGTCTTTGAAGACAATTTGAAGAGGTCCGCATGGCATCACTAAAAAATAAACATCAGTGAGCAAACCACATAAGAGATTGTGAACTCCCTGCAATCTAATGAGAATTTCTACTAATTGTTAACCAAAAAACATCAGTAAGAAACCTGAAGAAAGAAAGCATTACCTCAGTTTATTATCCTCAATGGGGTGACTCCTTGGGGACAAAACTCTATTGCCGCATTGCAAATGTGCATTTAGAGCATTAACAACTGGCTTAATAACTTGTGCTCGATTGATTCTAAGATGTTGGTAAGAGCCTCCAACTCCTACACTGAAAATGTGGAGAATGTAGAAACCCTTCTCAATGAATGGAAAAAGGCCTGAGTGTGTTTGCATGCACTTAAGTACTGAGGTTACTGCCACCTTTCTGTAGCTACTTCATTTTCTAAATGTATATAACAAATCTAGTTTCATTATTCAAGGTAAGAGATCATGACAAACCCAGCAAATACAGCTTTCTGTTGGAGAAGCCTTGGTTATGTAGACATGCAACTGAGTTTTTGTGACAGCGATGTGGTAGACAGAAAGAAAACATAATTCCATGTAGCAGTGCGTCTTTGTTTATTAAAACAATGATATGTATATATCATATATAAATAAATAAATAAAAACAGCAGACTATAAATTTCAGATGCAGGCTGCAGCATCTTATATCACTCATACACTTAAATTGTCAGCATTGCTTTCAAAATCTGGGAATCAGTGTTTCCTGATCGGGTGCATGTAAAGGTGCGTTTTATAGTAATCAGGTCATTGCAATGCATGTAAATGGACAAATTCTCTGTCTAAACTTGATTTGTCCCAATAACCTGATTTTGAGGGCATGTAAATGTGGAGACCACTCTAGATCTCTTCATTCAGAGCTAGGGTTGCTGGCTATTTGCTTTACAAACAGTGTGCTCTATTGTACACAAATGAGCCTTTCTTTAACTGACCATTAGAAAGGGGCTTTCTAATCTCTTTCACCCCAGGATCCAAATGACAAAGATTGAGCCGGACAAACTCAATGAGGTATGACGTCAGCACAGAATACCCTTCTGCTGTGTACTTTTTTTTAAACTTTGTGCCATGTACCCCATAACCTGAGGAAAAAAACTACTGAAAACAGAACCATAATCAAGTTACTAAATGATTGTATGAAATGACTTTAACCTCAAATCAGTCAGGAGACATAACTTGGATATCTTAGATGATTACTGGCAGTGAATACCCTCTTTCTCACCTACATTACACCAACAAAAGCTTCAGTGCACGTCATGCTGAGCCCTGCTTGTGATTGAATCACCAGTGGAAGATGGCAGCACCCTTATCTGTGATATTTTGGCTTCTTTTTTGTACAGTGGTAGGAAATGGAGACGTGCTGTCCATCTTTATATACAGTCTATGGTGCAGACACACAATCCCAATGATGTCATATGTCTAAATCTCCTAAATCTCTGAGTCTAACATGCATAAACCTGAAAGTTTATCACAACCTACAGTACATCCTCTGGGGACCATAACATGCTGTGGCAGATGGACAGTACAGGTCATATTCCTAACACACACACACACACACACACACATCATTTCACTAGTCACACAATCTCCCATTCTAAATGAATCTCTCCTCTCTTCCACTTCCCCCTCTTATATTTCAGTCTGTCTCACCCTCTCCCCTCAGGTTTAATTGACTGTTGTGGCAGATGGGGTGGCGGTTGGTCTATGGGAATCAATGTCTTCATTGTGGGACTGAGAGAGAGATTAGCAGCTAGTTAGCACTAGTGAGAGATGACAGCTGGCACCGTTACCCTACGCTGTCACTCACTCACTAGTAGACACACACACACACACACAAAGTGTACAGTTAGCCCTCAGCCAGGCAATTACACACAATAGCAATACCGCTCTGTACCTTGAGCTTGTCACTCAAACACAAAATAAATGTGGCCTAGTATGTTAATCGTGCACACACACTCAGGGATAATCCATTTTTGGCTTAGCTTGACATCTAAGAAAAGGAGGAAAGGCAAAATTTCCAATTCAGTCAAAACTGAGGACTCGCCGAGGGCACATCCCCACATTATTCTAAACAGAGCAGGGTTTAAAAAATGTTTCTGAATCCAGGGTTTGAAAATCTTTCAACCTATGATTTGAAGATAACTCACAAAAAAATTAAGGTGACAGCTCACTAAAATGATCTGTCTACTTTGCATGAAAGCCAAGACACGAAAGCTTTGCCACTGATGCAGAGCAAACATTCATCATGTGATATGACACAAAAAGTGACTAAAACAGCTGTTGACAATGGCTCCAGTTTTGTTAAGGCATCTGAAATACTTCACGCTGATTTGGCAGCAGTTGTTTATTTTACATTTTGTTACAAGTAGTAAAATCCCCCAAAGAGCGCACACACACATACACAAAGTGATGTTTCTAAAAAACTCAACTGTCACTTGGTAAAAGACTTTGGTATTCAAAAAGCTATCCTCTTTTGTAGGGCATCTTTGAAACCAGAACTGAGGATCTGAACCTATGCAAGGATTTAAGCTATAATGTTGGTACACTAACCAAACAACTGTTTGACGTAGTTTGACAGAGATGAACGAAATTGTTCATCATGAACGGTCACACAAACATCACTTGCTATTACTTTATCTATCTATTTACCAAACCTCAGTAACTCCTGTTAAACACATAAGAGCACAGAGTGCCAAAACCCAGTTTTGTGAGGTTGAATTTGTTTAAAAAAGAGCATCCAGATGTTAGCTCAGCTGAGCTGCTGTACAGCTGCTACGGATCACAGGTCCTATTTTAGGAGGGTTCATCTGATACATGTGACAATCTGCAGAATTAACTACAAATGATGTGTTCCTTTTTAAAAATCATTTGAATGTCCTATTGATTGGTTTTTCAGTACATGTCAACTTCATATACTTTCCTAAAGACAATACCTGTCATACATTATGTTTATTAAACAGCAATGTTATCTTTCTGTGTAAAGATAAATATAAAAGCTAAATCTTGATATTCTATATACTTTACACAGGACAACACCACAATAACTTAGTCTTAAGTCTAGTCTGTTCACTAAAGTAACAAGTGAAACTAAATGTGGAACCTTGTAACACTATTATTTCAAGCATATGCATGTATAGCTCTGTGAACATTCACACACACACACACACACACACACACACACACAACGGTATTATGCAGTCACTGCCCCATGAGAGATATTATTAAATTTCCTCCAGGGTTCCCACTAGGACTACCATGCCCGGTCAAAGTAGACCAGGGGAGGAAAACTAACAGGACTCATGTTGCTACCATCTTCAGAAAGATGTCTCTTATGACTGGAGGGACTGAAGGTGTCAGTTACTTGGCTACTTCTTCATCTAGGTCAAATCAAGTTCAACAACAGACGCTTACAATCCCTGACACTGCGTGTTTTGACATGCCACTGGGGAACTGGCTTGATTTGAATATTTGCATGGTCCTTAATGTGCAGAATGAATCCTATGACTCAGTGAGTGTTATCATCCATTCAAAACATACAGAGCAAATTCAAACTGCACAGCTGTCAACCCGAAGTAAAGCTGTTTTCTTTAATTCCTCTATTTTCAGACGGGGGGAAAATGAGCGTCTGATCATGACAGCCTCCTGCACTGCACATTCTGACATGAGAAAATGCTAGAAATCCCGTTCTGTTAATAAATATTCAGGGAGCATCATAGAGGCTTTTGGCTTATTCTTTTGGCTGACATTCATCTGCTTTTGACATGGGAAAATATTAACTAAACATGACTAAAAATAAAAATCCCTTAAGATTAAACACGCACAGCTTTTCAACGGCGGTAAATTAATATGCCAACTATGAACAGCTGGAGGCCAATTTAATTCAACGGAGTGTATTTGTTATCCTTCCCTGTTCCTCAAAGTATAAGCCACAGTTTATACATGGTAGCCAAAACATGGGTTGAACCATGTCAATCAGCATGTGTAGAGGGACTGAGACCTACAGACATCTGGATGGATGAAGACACCAAAACAAACTGGGCCTTAATTACTGTCTAGTTATTGAGCAACACCTCGCTCTGCGCTTCCTCCCTCTCCGCGGAATAACAAAGGGTTGGAAAGAGAGGTAACATGATATAGATGGATAGTGTGTGTCTAGTATTGCACTCTCAGACAGTGTGTAACACAGCACCCCCCCCCACCCATTTTTTTTGCTTAAAACCAATGCTCTTACACCATAGACTGTGGACATAGCCACTGTGACGTCATCCATTGGGTTGTGGACTACCGTTTTGAAGCCTCGAGTTTGGCAAATTGACTGTCACCATTTTGTTTTTTCAGAGTTATAAGTGAACATATTTGAACGGGAGGATGTAGCTGGTGAGGGTCACCTAACAGGTCACCACAGAAGTGAATTGTAGGCCATTAGAAAAAAAAATAAAAATAAAATTAATCAGGTTTTAGGAACTTCTGCATTGGCTTCACTTTTTAAACCCAGAGGTTTCTGCTGGCCTTACACTAATAAACATTTTCCTGGAAGTTATCAGTCACATAATCACCTACTTGCTTTCTGCTTTAAAACGTATCTTGTTGCTGCTGCTCAGACAGCACCTTATTTCTGTCAGCTACTATTCACATTCAAGAAAAGCTGATGAGCGCCTGAGACTGAGTACATACACATTCATCTATGTCGACATTGAACAGTAACATTTAGTGAGAAGATGGAGATGTAACGTGAGCAGCGTAGATCGGCTATCACCTTTTCTCAACCATTTCACTGCTCCTGCTAATTCTTTGATATGCCATGCCTGTGTGAATGTCACTTCACTCAAGTGTGGCTCCGTGTATCCAATTTGCTGTCCTACAGTGTGCAGATTATGTGTTTTGGGGCATTATTTTTTTTAAAAAAGAAGAAAAAAAAAATCAACCACTCCCTTTCTCTCTAGGTGTAAAAACAAGGCCTCTCCATTGTTTCTGTGCAAACCATCTCCATGTACAGATAGGGGTGATTTTCTAGTTGATAGGTTGCAGAGTGCTATGTGATATGAACCATCATATCTGAGCCATCCTAGTGTCTGACACCATCTCTTTACACTGTACGTAAAGTTGTTTTGTCCTTAGAGGGTGCGTGACACTACAATGTGACACTCTGCAGACTGTCGTTTTGTAGTTTACAATTTCTGCACCTTGTCACCAAGATGAAGACTTATGCATATACATTTGCTGCAAGTGGTGACTTAACGTTTGAGTCTTGCCAATACTTTAAAACTCACCACAATACAGTTCAGCGCTTTACAATGCATTTTTTTTGGAACAGTATGCAATACCACATTTGTCTTATTCATGGCTGCAGCAAGCAAATTCCCCCATGTGCAGTCTCTCTCTCTCACACACACACACATATATCTTACCTCCATGGCTAGTGCAGCTGTTTGCTGGTCGTAGTGATTCAGTAAATTGGGCATAAAGGTGGTGTTGTAAGGCAGGTCCTGGCACATTCTCAGTCTGATGGGCTCACAGCTGAACTCACTGTGGCTCTCTATGAACTCCATATGAATGGACAGAGCAGGTGTCACCAGGGAGAAGACGAGTAGGAAGATGGGGATGCGGAGCAAAGAAACACGGACAGGAACTTGTTGTGTGCAGTACATTGTTGTAGTTTTTGAAAACCAGTCTTTCATACATCCTCTTCCAACAGGTGGTTCCACCTTAACGTTAGACATTTCTCCACAGTGGCTCAGACACTCGTCATCTTCACCCAGACAAACACTAGATAACTGTTTTTTATTTTTTAAGGCTTCTAAACATTAGACGCAATTGAGTCCACTTTTTGTGTAAGTAGTGGAGTCAAATGGAAGAAATCCACAAGCCAGGTACGCTCTGTATATGTACCCTGATCTGCACATGTGGTGGGGTCCCAATTCATCTGTTGGCCATGAATGGAGCTGCCCTTTGTGAATTTGTGAATTCACCAGCCATTGTAGTATTTTCTTTTCTTGTACTGTGTTACTGTATAAAATAAATATTGTACTGTATAAAACATTATTAGATTTGACTGAGCTTCCTCCGCTGGTCAAGGAATGATTCACCTTGTTCCATCCTTAAACTGAAAGCATGTCCCTGAGAGAGCAGCTCCACCATCAGCCATCTGCTGGAGGCCCCCTCTGGGTTGCTGAAGGTCTCTTTCTTCCACTCTATTTGTTTTTGTCTCCTCTCACGCTATTTTCAGTGATGTTGCAAAGACACATATGAAGCTGAGCCCATAATATGCAGTTGTCCTTCAAATGATTTCACCGGTTCCTCTGCAAGACAAGACAAAAATCATGTCTTTTACATTTAATTGCCACCTTGGAGTGGATCCATCAAGCCAGTCCTGCAGGTTTAAAAACACAAACAAGAAGGACAAAACAAGCAGAGTGGGCTCGCTTACAGTAAGGTTGTTCTGTATAGCTGGTCTAGTCTCTGATCAGCCACACCCTTGTCTCTGTACAAGTCAGGATTAAAATATCTGATGAAATCTACACCAGCCCATTAGGTGCTAGCTGGGCATTTAGAAAAGACCTTGACCGTGTGTACTTTAGGGGGAAAATACTAATGAGCAATAAATGGATCTATAATGTCATTTTATCTTCATCTATATGAGCGTTGTGTCAGCAGGGTCACGCACAGTTTATGTCGCAGGCTACTGAAAACATGCTCAAAGCAAAACCAGGACAACTAGTGCCTGTTTCAAGACGTTAACATGAACGTTACACCTGCGGACGCTCAGACACTCCCCCACTCTCATGTTTATGTGAGGTTGGCCGGGAAACAGTAGCGTTACCCTGCGATGTTTCACACTCTGCGACTCGGTGTGTTTATGGTTGCGTGCGCAGTAAACTTTATAAATAAGCCAGGGTAGTGGTGCTGTTGAAATTAAATTGATAGAGTTGTAATTTAACACCTGCGTCAAACTGCGACCGTTACAAACGCGCTAACTTGCGTGAAACCCGAATAACGCAGAAAGCTAGCTAGCCTTAACGTTAAACTGATATTAACCTTAAATTGTACTGAACACCTCTGTAACGTTAACAGTCCGCCGGGTTACGTTACATGTCACGTTGTTTAGGTCTGTATTGAGGAGGCTAGTTTAAAACCGCACAAACCTTTTTTAAGGTAACGTTAGGCTTCAGTGAGGCATCTTCGCTGCACTGAAGCAACACTCAAACACGGTGACACGCCAGGAACTGACCGAGAGCGTATCAATCTTAGGGGCTGCTGTTTGTCACCGCAGCGTCTTCAGCCCAACAGCGCGCTATTTGTGCACATGCGATTCCCTTAAAGCGTGTCTGTCTGTCTGGCTTGCCGACAACAGTGATTTAAATGAATAGCATAGTTCCTGTCTAACGTTAATCGTAAATGCGTTACCTTGTGTGAGGCTAACGAGCGTCTTGGGCGCTGCTCGGCTTCTCTCACTGCAGCACGTCGTTGTTCCACTATTTGCAGCTGGTTGCCCGCAGCGTGCAGCCGACACATCGTGCCCGCGGATTCCTCGTGACCGCGCAGAGACGATAAAATTGCCCCCACTGGACGTTGCATGCTGTTGTGGGATTTATATAAATGTATGACAGCACTCATAGATAGGCCTATGTGTGATGGATATTTGTTGGCGATAGCCCTAGAAACTGTATTTCATTTTAATGAAGGCGAGATAGGCCAGAACTCAGATATGATTTTAATTATTACCGATTCTTTTTTTTTTATCTTAGCAAGTGGACAACACAAAATAAGGAAACTGTGTTGTGTGTGTGTGTCCCCTAGATGGATGTGGGGTCTTTGATGTTTGTAATTGATTTCTCCCTTGTCAACAGGAGTGAGAGTTTATTTGTGAATGTTAATTATTCTATCCACCATAATTTGACATTCAAGTTGTATGGGTGTGCTTCTACATTTTAAGGCACAAATAATGGCAAACACAGCTTGTGGCACGACATTTTTGTGTTTATCACTTGTGCCCCAAAAACTAATAGGCTCCAGAGTCACTAGAGATTCAGCATCATTCTGAAGGTCACATGGAGGCCATTTTGAGGTTAAATGGGATCCAACCTAGGACCCCACGTCACATGATAGTGTCTGTTGGACCGGACACATAAGGTGAAAACCAATACTTGAAAAAACTACCACGCAACTGATGTTACAGAATACATACCTTTAACCCCTTTTAGAGAGCTTACGGATTAAAATCAGGGAGAAAGATGAGTGAGGACACTGGGTTTGTACCACTGGATTGTCCTGCTCAAGTTTTTTCAAGAGCCTAAATTTCTCTTGTTTGGTAATAACAATGCACCCACCAAAAGCTCTGGATTATCCATTTAGCACTGACGAGTGCACTTTAAGTCTGCCATCAATTCAAATCAATGCATGTTTATTAATTGCCACATTTTCTTTTCTCTGGATCCATTACATTCAGTCACAGAGCAGAGAGCAGAAGTCAATTCAATCAATTTCAAGAAAATAACTACACTCATTTTATCCCGATCATCTCAGTAATAATGAACGCCCTTTTACATATAGTGATTTGGTAATGTTATTGTAGACGGTCAGTTATTGAAAAAAAATATGAAATGTGCTAAAGTCAGAAATGGATTGCATTCTTCATAAACCTCAGCCATGGGAGCTCCATTACGTCACAGGAAACGAAAATGCCAACACATCATTACAATATTACAAACTACGACTTTACTTCAATTCAGTAAATTTGTGATTTCTGATATCACAAAAATCTTATCTACCTTACCGCACATATATACTCTTAACTCATATTCATCTTGTGATTCAAAATACAAATGTCATCAGTCTACAGTGCGACATCAACGCCAAACTGACTGAGATGGTCTCAGCCTACTGTGTGTCAATATTTATCCCTTTCAGCCTCAGGATTAGTACTGCGTGCTTTGATTCCCTTCCACACAATTGAGCACAGCCCTAGATTAACCGTTTCATGGCTGATCTGATCTTCTCTGTCGTTGAGTTGTGGGAGGTCTGTGCCAGCTGGCCCACATTCTGGTTTAACCTCTTGGTATAACCCCACTTGACATTCAACCACATTATACTGTACATACACAAATGCACTCAATACTTACACAGCCAGGATTATATGCAATTCAGTGCATCTTTCCTAAAACATCCTTTTAATAGGCCCATGCAACTGCATTTTAGTAATCTGAACTTTAAATGTGGGGTATGCAATTCTGGAGAAAGCTAATCCAATAAAAAAAAAATTGTAATTCAACGAATATCTCGTCATGATCCACCAGTTGTCTCTTCTGTGTAGTTGCTGAAATCCGGTGTTTGTACACAGCCCTGGATCTCTAAAAGGGAAACAATAAGGGCTCGGACCGAGCCACACAATGCTATTCGAGCTAATCAGCAAATGGTTGTGTTCGTGGATGTGCAAAGGTACAGTTGCTGTATGTTTGGTGTGTTCAACTAGTCAATTATTTACCTACAGCATTTAGCCACAGTGGAAACTCTTATGAATATTTCACTAACTGCAGTAGTCCTTATAATTATCTAATAGTACAAACTATTTTCAAGAAGTGAAATTTAGCATGTCCAATTTAATTTGAAGCCTCCATAGTTTCTCCATAGTTTTAAAGATAATTGGAATTTTAGAGCAAACACATCACACAGTTTACATCATATGACTCAATATTACAATTTACCAATGCGCATAAAAAAATAGCATGAAACAAAGTTATTTGTGGGCATTAACTTTGTATGTAGGCAAACACTGACGAGTATGGTTGGAGTGGATTAAAAAATGAAAAGCATTTAGAACAATAAAATACATTTTGATGAAATTAGAGTTCATACAAGCAAAAATACACCTTAATTAAGATAAAACTAATCTAATCAAAAACGTAATTTTGTTAGATAGAAAAATAGGTTTCATCATATTGAAATACATTTCTTAGCGTGACATATTTGGTGATCCCAAATGGATGGATTCAGATTTCCATCTCAATGTAGCTTCCACACATTCATTTGAACACTGAATCCCAATATCTGCACAAAAGAATCTGCACCTGCTGAAACGGTTACCATCGATGGGTTTCATCAGGTACGGACGCTGACTCTAACCCAACTGTATACTGCTCACAGCTTCAGACAAGACATACAGTTTTGTTAGTAAATGTAAGCATAGAGCCATTTGGTGCCCATCTGTGAATCAGGTTATGTGGCTATATGAAACAGCAAAGCAAGAAGCAGTTTCTTCAACTGATTTCACTGTTGTTCCACAGTGACACTTACCTAGCTGACTTATAGGGAAAAATTGACTAGTCTGAAAAGAGGTGCAGCAATGGCTTTTGGGATTTAGCTGTGCTTGTCTACATGGAGTGGTGTCCTTCCTGCATTTTGTTCAGTTATGCATCAGTGCGCTGTTCAATCAGGTGTCGGCTGTGGGGAGAGCACTGAGCTTCTTCCTCCAACTGGAAGAGAGAATATAAAGATAAGTTAAGGGCGTTTGTATGTTCTTCTGACTTAGAAGAACAGAGTATGGGAGATCAAGTGGGAGTAGATAAGTAATAATAATAATAATAATAATAATCCTTATTTGTAGAGCACTTTTCAAAAACAAGTTACAAAGTGCTTTAACAAGTGTAAAGAATAATAAGTGTGGATAAAATGTATCTGTGTTTGAGTGAGACCAAGTGTGTGTGTGTATGCACGTCTGAGTCAGACAGAGATTCAGATTGACACACACCACAGTTACACCCCTCAAGCATGCCCACCTACCCCCACACAAAGACACACACACACACCTGCTCTTTGATGTAGCTGTTCCCACAGGGGGCCAGCCCTCTGAGAGTCAATCCAACAATGAAGCACCAGACAGACAGTCCAGCCTCAAACGCTGCCAATACAGCACAAGGGATCCACAGCGCCAGGGTGGTGTCCTGAGAGACAGGAAGTGATAGGAACGAGGAAGAAAAGTGTGAAATAAAGTAAGATTATGAGGTTGAACATGTGATGCTTTTATAAAATTTCATGCATCAAAGGTTGCAGCTTGAATTGTCAGACAAAGAGCAAACTGGGGGAGAAAAGTGCTAAAGGAACATTTTAAAGAGGGGGAAATGTAAGAGGTAAGACTCACATAGATTCGTGTTGTATCAAATGGGCATCTGACACTGACAGGTGACCGAGCGTTGATGGGCACCTGTGTATCATTGCATCCCAGCATCAAGCCCTGCCCATTGTGGGCAACAGTGACACTAATAGCCAAGATGAGCCCAGTGCAGCATGCTGCTGAGAGCAGGGCATTCAGGAATGATGCAATTAGAAGTCCTATTTGCTGGAGACATTGAGACAACAACATTTAAAAACAGGAGGTGAGGTAGACACAGAATGAATGACTGGGGTGATTATCAGTAATTTAAAACAAATTAAATTCTTACCAGTTTTGACACATGAAGGTTCCTTGACACCACGATGGAAATAATCCCAGTGGCAATGCTCTGTAAGATTCACGACAAGATGATTGTTTCACTTTACTGCTTTGGCACGGAGTAAGGTTTATTAAATTATGTGCCACAAGCACTAATCCTGGCCCCAAGGAGGTGAGGCTGCATCTTTCATTGGTGCCAGGCAAAGCAGACTTTTTTAAAACTAAAAACAGTAACTTGTCTTTTTGTTCTGTCTGTATTACTTGTAAACCCTTTAATACCCTGTCCATGTACATGGTATGGACTACATTTCAAAGAAATCCACAGCTGCCAGTATATCTGATAGCTGAAAATAATGAAGCCTGCCCTCGGGCAACTAGTGACAGTTTTGAAAAAAACAGCTCTCTTAGAATAATAGACAAGTTCAGTCTTGATTGCTGAGAAAAACTATACTGAGCTAACAGTGCAAAACACTTTTGATATTTACCGCAGGTAAAGAAAGTCACAGGGGTGAATTCAACATTATTCATGGTGAAATGTTCTGATACATATATAGCACCAATTACTTTACTTCTGAAAGTTCTGCACACCTGAAGCCCCTTGGTGCACACTGCAGATCTGACACTTAAACAAAGGATGATTGTCGTAACTGTTGACTCACCAGCAGGCCAGAGGTGACGGAAATGATGTTGGCTGCAGTGTATTCAGTGGTGATATGCTGGCTGGGTTTGGAAATGTGGCGGAGAACGTTGCCATGGACAATAGCTCCAAGGATGAAATTAATATGGCCGACCAGGATGAGAGTTAATCCCTTTTTCATCAGCCTCCTTGGCCCTTTGTCCTTATCTGGATGACAGAAATGCAAGAATTACTCATTAGAGCTTACATCATAATAACGTCTGTAACGATGCCTGAGTGAAAGCTTGAAACTGGTTGGTGAAAAGGGTTTCTCTAAATACATTGTTACCTCACACCATGTTGTACACAAAGCAAAACGTTTTACTCTCACAACACTATATATTCATTCATTCTGTGTTAAAGCCCAACTGATAGGCTACTGGATTTTTCACCTATATCATTATTTGACAGTTTAAAAAGTATATTCACTATATTTATGTATACGTACATTTAAAGTATGTGCACACCTATATTACACACATACATATATACTATACATGTTTAACACAAATATCAATAGGCCTTTATTTTGTGTGGCAAATACTTAATTCCATTTGTGAATGTGTAATCTAAAATAAGATGAAACTGAATTATTAGACCATTGCAGCCGCATAAATTATTTGCATGTGAAAAGGAAGTCAAATCTTAGGCTATAAGCCCACAATAAACATTTCTGAGAAAACTAAACTTCATCAATTATCTTTTTCATTTTAAGTCTTCCATGGGATGGATGATGATCAACAATAAGTCCTTGCTCCTAAAACATTCTTTGGTTTACTGCAAAGGGATGGACAAATGCATTTGCATAGAAAGGCTACATTCACACTAACTGTGGGACCTCCTTATGTAGCTACTGAGTCACAGAGATGTGAGGAAGCAGTGTGAGTATAAGTGATACTTTTATAACGTTCAGGTTACTGATCTGTTCTCAGTCAGTCAAGTGCTGACATTGCATTTCCTCTAAGGATAAACCACATTAGGTAATTCATTCTAGGCCTATACACGCGCTAACGTTAATACACATACGCAACGTTTAAAAAAAATAAAACCTTATCATCGCCCCTGGAGGCCTGTGGTCTGTTACACCCGCGGAGGGGAAAGTAGAGGCGGACACACTTTAAGCAAGTAACTTCACTTCGCGAATGCGGGGCGTTAAAAATGAAGACTATCACTCACCAAAAGTGCACATCTCTCTGCTGTATCAGACGTTTCCCTTTCAATAAATCACAGACCGTAATTTTTCGACACACTGATCAACAACAAACGAGCAGAAACTCCAACGTCCCTCTATTCACTTCCTGTATGACGTCAGGAAATTCACCTGTGGATTACCTGCTGCTTGCTGGACGCTGAGGGGCGCAACAGTGATTCCAGATTTATTGCAAATCTACATGAACAATCTGAACAATCCGCAAAAGGGTATAACGCTGAAAAGCAACAATCCACTAAATCTTTCTTGCAGACTGGCAAAAAACAAAACAAACAAGCATTTCACACATTTATTTGAAAGGTTACACTTTGCAGATGTTGTCAGGATACATGTCACAGAAAAGACACATATTTACTGACTTTCATGTCATATACAAACTATAAGAATATCCAAATATAACCACACGCCCTTGAGTGAGCCCATCCTATATGATTATTTAATAACCACTTTCAACACCACCAATAATGTAGATAAGGGGGGGGGGGGGAAGCTGCTCTGGCAATCACATTGGTTGGTTTTTACCACTTCTCTACAGAAGTGGTACACTTACATTCTCCTGGCTTTAAAAACACATCTTTGGAATATACAATCATAACAGTTAACAAATAGACAGGGGAAGAAGGGGGGAAAGTAAATACATTAACAAAATCTACACACATTTGGTATAGCAAAAATGCAGATTGGAGCACAATAATAGCCTGAACACATTTAAAACATACTTCAGAAATATGAGTGGAGATCATTGGATCAATATGATCTCAAAGATGAGGTGAGCAATTTAACATTATAACTCACCAACCAGCATCAGAGGAAAGTTGACTGAAAGTAGTTAAATTAAACTGCTACTGTGATCATGAGACACTTAATCTGTATATGATCTATAATCACAATAAAATGCCAGGGAAAAAAGTAATTTATGGAGTTACAGCTGGACTCCACTGTTGTTTTGCTGCGAATGTAATATTTTCTTTTCATTCTTACTGCCTCTTTAAGGTCCTGAATTGTACGAGCTATCAGACAAAAGTACCAGGAGTCCACATGCAGTTCTGAGCCAAAATGTTACAATGTAATGTCCCACTTTTATCAAATGAAAACAAAAGAAACAAGAATAGCTGTGTATGGCTCAGACTCTGAACAATGTGGTCTCTGTGAAATCACAGTCAACAAAGGGTAGTAAGTAAAGAAAAACAACTGATATACACGATCTGTAACATAAATAAAACATGGCGGTCTCACAGATATATCAGGAAAAGACTAGGTCCTCTTTCTACAGCATATGGCAGGGGAGTTCAGTACACAGTCTCACATAAATTATTTTTAAAATGCAGAGTAGCATGTGTGAAGCCAACAGCAGCAAATGGTCAAACAATGAATAAAATAATAACCAAAAACAGAGAGAAAAGAGAAAAGACATTAAGGCATGTGCGTAGGCCCTGAATAAGAATAGGGCAAAATATAAAAACAAACACACAAACGGAAATTTACAAGTTCACAGTACCTCAAAGTAACCAGGTATCCATTTTCCAGAGAATTGGCATGATGCCCGCCCAAAATGTGATATGCATTAGTGGACATTCATTCTGTTATGTATCAAAAGGCTTTTTAAAAATATTACTCATAGGTATTTATCTATTTAAGTAAACCGAGAAAGGTGCATCTGTTCCATCCAGTTTTCAAATTATTACATTTATTCAATCTGATAGGAGACAGGTTGGTCAAATACATCACATAAGTTAAAGAGCTGGGAATGTTCTGTCATATGAGATGAAACAAAAAGGAACCAAATCAAAGGGGCAAGCTTTTGAAAAATGAGGATCTAGAACTAATGGTTTGGCTTATTTTGTAAGATTTTCTTTGGGTAGAAATGTAGCAGCTGGTGGTCAACAGGTGGTACATTGTATAATACAACAGAAGTGAAAGGTGAGTCAGTATATGTGGTGTGACTCCAGTGAAGGTCTGATTATGTTTTGGACCGTTTCATCCTGACACAAACTTGCCAGGCAATTCATAATGTAAACGCCTCACACTGAAATACAACCGTATGCTTGAGAAAAATTGGGTTTAAATGTAAAGCTGCAAGAAATCTTGTCAGTACTGCTGTGATCAAGTGTCCGTTGCAGCATTAATGAGGTTTATTTATTAATTAAATCTAACAGCCAACTTAGTAGCCAACTCATTCAAAAGAACAAAGGAGAACCGCACACTTTTGGTCACATTACCACCTAAGGATTAGTAGAAAAAAAGAATTTTTTTTTTTTAAACTACTAAATACAGTCACTGCATTGAGTTACCAAAAACAAATGTAACAGGGTTGAGAGAGTGTCGCTATTGTAGAGCTTGGCTGAATGTTTCTTCTAGTAGAGAGGCTATTTTGTTTTGGTCCACCTGTGAAGAGAACACAAACAACATGCAAATCAGTACAACAGCCACGGCATAAAACTGAAATCCATTTGGAGGACATACTGTATATTCTCTCCCACGGAGAGATGAAGTGACTATACAACATTAACGTGGGTAGGTGAGTGGTCACAGGGGTATATATGTGGCAGTAAGTGTGCACAAGGCTGTTAGACTGGAATGTGTCTATGTGTTGGAGGGTATATGTAGGAGAGTCAGGGGTCACCCCACCTTTTAAAATCAACAGAATTTTCAGTTTGGTAGAGAAATAGCACACTCACCTACAGCATCACCCACACATTTGCCTGCAGCTTTGCATTAGTGTGCATGCGCACATGCAATGTGAATCTCTCTTTAACACACAAATACACCCACCTCACTGATTAAGCCCAGCTCCACCAACTCTCCAGCCAACTCTTGAACGTTCTCATCTGAAACACACACCAGCACAGTTAGTAATTTGTAGACATGTAACACATCACATCAACTTTACCAGTCACTCTCTCTCTCTCTCTCTTACTTCAGGTAAAAGGTTGGGCTTAGGATAAATAACATACAGAAAATATGGTCCAGATGCTGCTTTTAAATTCCTCTGCCACCCAAACACATCAAAAACCAACAAACACATCTACTGCTCTTTGCATCTCTGAACCCATTTTGTTGTTTGGCAGTGCCAATTTTTAGATTCCTGTGGACATCCAGAAAAGTGTTCAACTGAATAATCCAATATAGTTAAAGTCCAGAGATCACCTGGCAGGAAAACACCAACATGTTTCAACCAGCATGGTTTTAATTAGAACACAATCTGTTAAAACATGTTAGCTTTGTAAATATTCCCTATAGCCTTGCTGTTAAAGGCTTACACTTTAATGGCCCCTTCCCCTTTCCTCAATGTGAGAGTACCCAGAACTTTCTGAGATTATTTTTGTACTTTTTCCAATGTTGTAATGAAACCGGTATTTAACTGTTTTAATATAAAAATCAGCAGTACATCTCATTTCATCATTTTCACATTCAATGCATACAGGAACAAATATATATCTCAGAAAATGCGCAGATTCAATAGTGTCAGTAAGCCATGTTATAATGCAGCTACACAACGTTCTGTTATAGACAGGCAATAACTCTTGCTTTGACTTTGCTTTCCGTTACTTTTTACATTACATGAAAGAAGTGTGAAAAAGAACTCACTAGCTTTGGTTAAACTATAAGGCAGGTTGAGGGAAAGTTAGTACACCAAAAAAACTGAACTACAAGTGAACTACAAAGGGCATCAACAGTCTAAACAGAATGTATGTGAGGGTGCGCAAAATATGGAAACATAAGGAATGCAAGATTTTATTTGACTAAAACATTTGGAAAATACATCCAGAAAAACCTGCTCAGAATTTCTGATATAAAATAACTTTTAATGCCTACTTTCTCTGAAAACTTAACATACATCTACACAACACTCCTTGCAACCCCTGAGATGTTTTTTTTAATAAAGTGATAGTATTTAATGAAAGTGTTTTCATTATTATTTTTGTTACCACCCCAAATTGAGACATTCTTTGCCTGTGCCCAGTGAGCAGAAGAGTTGTCACGGTCTACCGATTTTTAATAACCAAGCTGGCAATTTACAACTTCATCAGGAATGTGGCCGGGGACAAGAAAAACAAGTGGAGGAGATGGATCAACTTTGACATTAAGAAAAGAAAAACACCCGCAGCCCACAGCTTTATAATCACAGGATTGATATTGGAGCTTGTTTGAGCCTTGTGGTCTCAAATAAAATCACCCAAAAATGTTATTTTTTAAAAATTTAAAAATATTTAGTTTTAAATAAAAAACAAGCTTCAATTGTGGGTGCATTTAAGTATAGTGTAGTAGAGCCACGCACAAGGCAAAGGGGCTGAAAAGTTGCTCAGTTAGCAAGTGACGCTGCACAGTGTGGCTTTGGACTTTGTCATGTTGATAAGAAAAACTTTAAAGAATATCCCTTGATATCAGCAGGAGGGACTGTTTACATAAAAGACAGGGTGTGTGTACGAGACAGACTAGAGTGTATGGGTGTGCATGGATGTGAAGTTACAGTATGTGCGCAAGTAGCATCAGGGTGTGAATGTGCAAGAGAAGACATAAGATGTGAGAAACAATCTGTTAGAGAAAGAGCATAAGAGAAGATTTGTCTGAGTGTGTCAGTATATGCGTGTGAATGAGAGACAGGGAGATGAAAGCCTGAGAAGACTTGGTCAAATCTTGACAGAGGAGGTGACAGCTGTCAGCTGCAGCCTTTCACAGGCCAGGCATTCCCCACACGCCTGCAACGTTATACATGCCAACCATACCTGTGTGTGCATATGCTCATTTGATCCCACGCAACAGTTGTGGTGTGTGTTCTTTTCCAATTTGCCTTCCTGTGGTCTAACCTGCCACACAGCATTGAGTGGACAATCCTCAATTCCAAATAAATAAATTCCGTAAGTGGAAAATTCAGAAATTGTCAAGGACAATGATTTCTGTTTCCCAAGATAAAGTTTTAAACAGATGTCACGCCTGTCAGGTTTTAAAAGCCACCATGGCCTTAAAAAAAACAAAACAATGGCAGAATACAATCCAAATATATTTCAACAAAATAGAGGTGCAAGGTTTTCATGACACATGAGAGACAGTAAGTCTCCCAGCCCAAAATAGTCCTGCATACTGTATATTGTGACGCCATCTGAGTTTCAAGCTCTCTCTGGAATCTCACTCTCAGTTTCCTACATGCCTCAGTGCACACATAATCATACAGACATAACCTCATCATTTATCATCGCCTCTTGTGAAATGTAATTCTAACATTAACCCTAAACCCAAGCTGTAAACTTAAACCGTCCAGATGGACAAAATGACTGCATAAAAACTCACATGGTCTTCACATGGATGGAAAACAAAATACACATACACAAACACGTGTCACTCCCTCCCAAATCCCATAATGAAAATGCTTTCTAGTATTATAGAAGTGCTTGTATGGGGACAAAACTATGACACACACACACACACACAGTTTGGCCTCTAATCTTTTTATCTTCCCTTAATCTTACCTCCACATGACACACCTTCAACACTCATCTAATTGCAGGAGCCCCTGTAATTCTGACTGGTTTGAAATGTCAAAGGTTGTTACTTGTTATTTAAAAATACTGTCACCTATTTTCTTTTAGCATGCCCAAAAACTCCCAGCTAACTTCTGATGTCATGAAACTTGACTGAATGTTGCATTTCAACACATCACCAGTGAGAGCTGGGTGGACATTTTGGGGTGTGAACATATTATAACAAAATTAGCGACTGTATCGTCAAGCTCACAGAGGGAGTAAGTGTCAGTGTGATAAAAGAGGTGGTCTTACGAGGTAACATGTCACAGCTTAGATGTCTATTCAGTTTATCCTCCAGTTTCAGCAGTAATGTTAGCTAATAGGAGAGAAACAGACAACAAATTATGATTTTTAGGAATTAACAAATGGCTGGAATAATATATTGTTGTTCAATGAGGTACACCTTCATGTTGCATTTTAAAAAAGGGTTAAAAAATACATGATCAACCTCCAGGATAAACATTATTAGAGGGACTTACATGATACTTTGCTCCCTCCTCGACAGATTCAACATTACACTGCATTTGAATAACCTGCAGAAGAAGTATGTAAATCTAAATGTGAAAGGTTCTCAACTAGTGTTGGTACAATTTCAGAACAATACTTTATTCCAGCATATGCACAGTACATATATCTTCATAAGAAGAAACATAAGCATCAGGATGATGTGAAATGTTGGCATTGTGATTGTATCTTCCTTTTGTAATATGCAGTATAATCTATTGTACGCACCCTCCGTGTCTCAAGCTCTGCAGGTTCGGGGGTGGGGGATTTGACCAAGGGGGTGACATCAGGAGATTTAACAGTCTCTTGTTGAGACTGCTGAGGACAGGGCAGCCGGAACGCCGTCATTGGACAAATACCGTTCCTGATCCAGGGAAGGAGGGAGAGACAAAGAAAGGGAGAGGTGGAGAAAACATGACAGAAAGAGGGAGTGAAAGAGAGAGATACACAAAGATGGGAGTTACATAAAGTAATACAAAATTGATAAAAACGTTTGAGGATGTAAAATAAGGAAAATGAGAGAAAATCGACATTTTCAAATAAAATCTCCATTTTGAAACCAAAATATACATAACAAAACAAAACTCGTAACAAAATATTTAAATAAACAGCCAAAAGGTTAATACAAAATTACTTTTTACAGATTGATTACAAATGTGTATAACGTACCACAGTAACAATAAACAACACAAGAAAAGAAAAAACCCATTACTGAATCTGTAGCCAATTCAGTTCTTTGGCCAAAATTTCATATTAAACATATGACAATGGTTAACAGCAGGTATTCTGCTATAAATTCTGAGTTAAAAGACATGTGATTAATAAAAAAAATAAATAATAAAAAAAAGTAGCAGAGGAGTGTAGGAGAACAGCGGAGGGAAAAAGCAGAGAAACATCCAGGATTTCCTTTTTAGGGGGGCATTATACCATATTTACTGTAGATGATATTTTATTTTAAAAGATGATGAAGACAACCACAACAGTCAGACGGTCCAATACTGCTCCCGTGTGGCTGAATAGTATTCCTTAATTCAATTGAGAGTACAGAGCTGGCTTGGTTTTTTCTGTTCCCTGCTTTGCATCTTACCTCACATCCTCCAGGAATTTAGTGAGCTCCATGGCAGGAAACTGTGAAACTCTACAGACAAAAAGGAATACAATTTGATTCTTCAGCTTGAGGCCTTTAAACCACATCATTTAAAATAAGATACCATAATTTCTCCTACAAAATTAGGACACATAACAACTGAAGATCTAAGATTTACAACTTAGGGTCTATTTGACAACTTTTTTATGTTCTTCTCCACTTGTCTGCCATTATACAGGTAGGTACATATCACTTCTTGTCCTAAACATATTAAGAATTAAAGAGTAACATAAATGCTGTTGTTGCTATTAAAACAAACACCTTTTGAATTCAAAAAACATTATTCTTGTATCTTTTGTTACTGTATTATTTTCTCTGAGTGACATCTGTTATTATTTGTGCTGTATCAAGCTGACGCTCATTGCCACTAAAATATGGATACCAGCTGCTGGCTCTTACTTGAGCTGAAAGTCCTCTTTCATCTCAGCGATGACCAGTTTGGGGTCGAGGTTCTTGGTAATTTCCTCCAGCGCATTCTCAGGAATCATGTCTGAACAATTATAAACCATTAAAGACAGATAAGGTTATACTGATTGTAAGGATAAATCCCTTTAAACTTCCCATATAGTTGTTTAGATTTTCACTGGTGGTGTCTGATTAGAGGACTTTAATGGATAATCAGCAGGTTCAGTAACTCTAGCTGAAGTCACTTGTTTGGTCTTCATATTAACCATTTCATCCTGACACAACTTAATTTCTGTTAAAAACAAATCAAACCTATCAAAACTGTATCTGTGTCTTTACTGTATGTGTATGTTAAAGACTCACGTTGGTGGCTGACAATACAATGTGCAGCCAGCAGTTTTAGCAGCGGTACTTCAAACAGAGCCTGGTCAAACAGCAGCTCTCTGGCTGTAGGCCTTGTGCTGGGATCACACTCGAGGCACTTTTGGATTAACTCCTACAAAAACAAACATCTGGGTCAACGCGTTGTATACACAAATGAGACTTTCAAATAAACACTAAGCAACATAAATATGCAAAGTTTAATCTGGTATGATCTTTCAAATTAATCATGAACACACACTCCACTCTCTTTCTCTCACCCTCTGCAGTGGGTCCTCCAGTAACTGTATGGCACAGTTGATGGCTTCCTGAGAAACATAAGAGGACTCTCCATTCCCCTGGATTTCCAAAAGCGCCATCTGCAACACACCAACACACACGTTCACATATTGCTTGGGGAAAGGGCTCAGGCCATTCTATCATGCACTATAGGTCACATCTCACCTCTAAGGCACACATGCCAAACGAGTAGATGTCTACAGCTGTGGTGACATCATCAACAGCTACAATGAGAGAAAAAATATAAAGACAAAAAGTACAGATTGTTAGTCATTACTTAAAGGTGGGCTATGCGATTCCAGAGAAATTCAATTCCACAACAAATTCCATGACAAAGAGCGAACAATGACACAACAACAAGTAATGTAACCAAGTAGCTACGTTGTGGGTTAGCAAACTGCTGCTACAGTTGCTGCTGCGAAGCTAACATGCAGAGAACACAGGACGGTGTCAGGACTAAAGTGTCATTTTGGTGTCATGTCTACCTCCATATTCTGGGGCATAGAAGTGCAAGTTCTTCTGTTCCTCATGGCACGTCTTCACGTGGTTGTTGATGGTGTCTGGGGCAACTGCAGATGAGACAGGTGGAATAGAGGGGAGGAGAATATGGAGGATATATATAGAAGCAGGATGGAGAGAATGGAGAATGATTAATGAAGCCAGTATGAAGCAGAAAGTAGAGAAAGACAAGAAAGTGTGTGTTGTCGCCACAGAAGCTTTTCTGCACTTTGCTCCATCTTTTGCACTCCCCATCTGTTAAACAGTTTCCAATCCCTCAACATCCCACACTATAGTTTACACAATGTAAAGGTAATATTGATATTCCCTGTTCTTTAGCAGAAGGGGAGTTTGAAAGATGTAACAAAGTGCAGAGAAGCTGATACACCACCTTCGTTCACATCTACAATGTGCAGGGTTATTTCTGTACTAGAGAAAAGGGATATTGCCGCCATTTGGTCACATGAGATGTACATGTATGTACATAAAACACTGGTAGTGTGTAATCATGGACATTCACCTACAATCACGTGAAATGTAAATCCATAATGCAGTATCATTTGACTCCGTCAACGGCGCTCCAGCTCCGCTACCTAACCCCCAAGGATGAAACCTGTGTACGGTAACTCTATACCTGATCCGATCTTGATGAGCCCGTTGTGCTGGATGAAGATGGTGTCACAGGTCAGGTTGCCATGGATAATGGGGGGGTCACATGAGTGGAGATAACTGCAGTACAGACAAACAAAACAAAAAACATCCACAAATACAAATGCAAAATACATGAAAAAAGGGACTGGATTGTTCTCCACATGAGTACATTTTTTTGCAAGTGACCATATTGAATTTAACATAATGTCTGAAGAGGGGAACCAACCTGAGAGCAGACAGGATCTGTGTACACCATCTCTTCCAAGCCTGTAGGACCATACACCTTATCAGACCACTTACTAGCTAGTTTCCAGTACGGACTATGACTTGAACAATGTGATTTAACTTTGCTCAAAACTGGTACACAGCATATTTGCAATTTCTTTCTCTTGCCAGCAGCCAAATGCTTAAGGGATAACTAATCCTTGCTTTGGAAAGCCCCTCTTATCCGTGCTGTGATAAAGAGTCACTTTTCACACGACATGTAGGCAGGTCATGTGCATCAAGCTTTTCATGTAGCATTATTCCATTAAAGGTACATCTACATACAGTCAGTTATTACCTTTTCATTCATGGTTTTGTGATTCTTCTTTGTCTTCTTTAGAAACTGCTTCAAGCTTCCTGATGACATATATTCAGTAATGAAAATCACCTGGGGGAGAGGAAGAAATTAAGGGAAACCTAGTCGCCAGACATCATTCAAATATAAATAAAAAAAGACACATGAATACAAAAGATGATTTTACTCATGAAGACAGACAAAATATTCAACAACAAGCCTTTTTAAGGCTACCAGTTACTCTGAGACTCACCCTGGCCCGGTTCTCCTTCGTGTCGGCCCAGTACTTGTGAAACTTGACAATATTTGCATGTTCTAAATGGATCAGGTTATCAAATACTGCCTTCACTTTCTCCTAAACACACACACACACACACACACACACACACGAGAAATAAAATATAATAAGTACATATAATATGTTAAGATGCCAAATAAAAAATAAATTTTTCACTGACTCCTCAGTGTCTGACAGACTATGCATGTGAACAAACTATAAATTATTATTTTCTCTCATGTTCTCATGAAGTTTGACCCGATGAACTTTTTCTTAGACACCAAAGGGAGCCAAACCTTAGTCTCATTATGTAAGTGATAATACACAACAGCCGATTAATTGATCAAAAGTAAATTAAATATGACTTGGTTTTGGACAGTTGGTCAGACAAATCTAACAATGTAGAGACGTTACACTCCGTTTAATCAAGAAAATACTCATTATTTGCAACCTTATAATACACAATGCCAGACATTATGTGAACTGTACACAGATTACCAACAGAACAAGAGGGGAGCATTTTTCTAAATATGTTCCACAAAAGATATGAATGTTTTCCTTTGACTAGACATTTATATGTATGTATTTTAAAGAAGCTCATTAAATGCCAACAACAATACACCAGTGTTTGCCCAAAGTCTTAAAATATGACAATATTGTTTTTCGTTGAAGCTACATAAGGGATCTGTAAGGTAACTTAACTTTAACTGCCATTGCTTGTCACTGGTTTTTCCAAATTGCAGAAGTGGAGCGGTGTTTGTGTGCATTACAGCAAGGGTTTTCAAAGTCTGAGACTGCGGGCCTCCCCTCAAACAAAGCTTGGGAAACGGCGTCCCCCAAAGTTTACTTGATAAGTTTCACTCAATTCCTAGATGCCTATGGGATCATGATTATATTATTTGATCCTATAGACACTGTTTGACATAACTTCTGACTACACCAAATAGTTAAAAAAGAAAAAAGGTCTGTCCTAAGGCATTTATTAGTTTCTGACTCTGATGGGGGGAAAACTGTTCCCAAAAACTACTGTATCTCTGAACTCTCACACATGGCTATTTTATGTGAACTCCTTTTGATAACTAATGCGATAAGTAACGTAATATTGTTTCACTTCCATTCACTGAGCCTCCCCTGAAACCGTTTGGAGTCCCCCTAGGGAGGCCCGCCTCACACTTTGAAAACCCCTGCATTACAGTGAAGGAAGAGTGTTTACCAAATCAATCTTTCTATTTTATAATCCTGTATATGTGCATGAACTACTGAGGCATATGAAGATATATTAGACAACAGTGTTCTTTCCCTTTTTTACATTTGGAGGTGAAATCTGCACCACATTTTAGATGAGCTGACATTTGTTGGGTTTACTGTCCTAAATAAGCCATATTGAATTAACTCTACAATTACAAGTCAAGACTATATGACAGTCAGTGCGTAATCCCCAAAGTGACTGTCTTAAACTGTTTTAGTTATACTCTGGGCCTCACCTCCAGCTGTTTGAAGTTCTTCCGCTCTGAGATCATGACTTCATTCCAAACTACCTCTACACCTTCCTCTGCGTCCATGGCCAAGTATGCAGCATCTATGCCTGGGACATTACGCTGATTCACCTACAGTAGACGTGAAAAGAAAATAGCTTGTGAGATAATATACTTTAAGAGCAAAATGAAACACAAGAGACAAAAACATATCACCAAAGAATAAACTTGAATAGCATACATTGACTGCCATCCTCCTCCTCCTGTTTCAGCTGTCGTGGCGATGTCTTTGCATCCTTTTACTGTTGCCTTTTTGCATTTTGATTCTGACTTAACTCAAATATTACATAAGTGTGTAATTGTGCTAACCATGCCTTATGCATATTATTACTTCACAATGACCAACCAGCTTGATTTCTCAAATAACCCCCATCAGATAAACTAAAGTTTTTGCCTTCTTGGCCTCCCCTTTACCTCCTCTCTGCGTTTCTGCCAGCGGCCACATGGACTCTCTTCCAGGATTTCTGACTCATCTTCACTCTCATCCTCATCCTCTGTTGCTGTGGTTGCGGGAGGCTGTATGGAGGCCACAGGCGAAGACAAAGATGCCCCACCTTGTACCTGTTGAATATTACTGGACATGTGTGCTGCTGTGACCTCTGGCTTGTTTTCCTCTGTACCTGGAGCTCCCTTCCCGTGTGGATCCGACATCATGTAACAAACTTGTATGCTTGCTGACTTTCCGTGCCAAGGCTCCAGTTCATTGGTTGCCAACAAGTGACAGGAAGCCTCTTTCTCACTTTCTCCTCTCTCTGTTAGCGATGGTCACACATCCATTTTCTTCTCTGGCCTGGCTTTCAACAAGGTAGAGCTGCAGGAGGGAGGGGCGTAGAGAACTGACACATGTAGAGCGAGAGGCAGGGAGAGCTAGTTACCAATGGCAATAAAGTTACAAGTATCATCTTTTCTAACGTTAAGTTGTACTAGATAGTGAGACATGAACTTGTGTCGTGTGCTCTACCTGTATCTTGGACTCAGAGGCAAAGAAACATTGCTGTTACAGGACACTAAAACATCAGTCACTCAAACTAACCAGCCATTGTAGCTAACGTTAACTTAGCTGTTGAAGGCTGTTGCTAATGTTCAACGTTAGCCTAGAGGAGGTCAGCCCCCGACTCCTACTGCGGTAACTTTCCCCCAGCTAACAAGCTAATGGAAGGTAAATAAACAATAGCTAACATAAACTTAAGTTGCAATATCTAAAAATCTTACCGTTGGACAGAAGACTACCACCGAATAAATAGTACTGGGTTACATACTGATGAAAAAGCAATAAAAAGAGACGCTTTTATACAGAAATGCTAGTTCGTCATAAAATATGTTGTTGGGTTTCAAGTCCCTTTCTCTTAGCAGAAGTGGGAGGGGCGGGGCAGCGCTTGAGGAGCGCTTGTTTGCGCGCAGGAAACGCAGTGGTGTAGAGTTACTACTAACTAGACAATCAAGAGCACACATAGATAGGGTTTCAAATATTACATTTAAAACATCGTTAAAAACTTCCATATTCTTCTTTTTAACTAATTGTATAACTGTGTGGTCTAGTCCTTGAAGTCTACAACATGTAGTTTAGCTTCAGCAGTGCTGGACCATTGTTGCTTTCTCAGATAAAATTTGAAATAATTTACACTAAATAAAGACTTCAAACACGCATTTTGGTCAACGTGTGTTGCAAAGTTTTTTAGCACTCTAAAACTCCATGTAGATAGTAAAGCCGTCTGTTGTGCAGCTCGAAGAAAATCAAGATAGTTCACATCCATAATTCTAGTTTAGAGGGAACGGATCGCGAAAGGGCCTATAGCTATTTTAAAGAAAATGTCCATATCGTACATATAGATTCCAGTATCTCATTACATACGGATGCATTTTGTGCTGTTTGGCTATATTACATATATAATTTAAATAAAAAGAAGTTTATGAGTTGGGTTAGGTTCAATCTACGTGGTTTAAACGAAAACGGAAGTTGTCAGAGGCGAACACTCTCGCCTCGCTCGTACAGCTGTTTCACGTTGCTAATATTCTGCGCAAGATGTTATCCACGATTTAGTTACATGCAGGGCAGTGATGCAAACAAGCCCTCTGGAAAATAAAGGAATTCTTGTGTGGCTGTCTTTTTGATAAAAAGACCCCTGTCTCTCTTCGCCCACTATGCGGAGGCTTAACGGTCCCGAAGCCGTCCGCATAGGTCGTATATAACGGATATTTTATGGAAGGTGGGACGAGGGAGAGCTTGTGAGGCTGGGGAGTCGGGACATCGGCTGAGCTGGAGAGAGGAGCGTTAGCAAGCTAGCTTTCGTGACAGTACGGTTATAACGGAACAGTGACTTTTCCACACAACTGCCAGTTGGTTCGGTTATCATGGCAACGAATAGTAACGTTAACAGTTTAACGCTAACGCCTGGGATTGGAGATATCATCCAGTTAAACGTCGGTGGGACAAGGTAAGCTTCGTCAACAGGACAAGCTCGAGAAATGATGGTCATCTTTTGGGGAATTTGACCTCTGGCTACGTACGTGTACGATGATATCTGCATGGCCAAGCCGCCATGGATGTAGCTGAAGTAGATACACCACTCAAGGTTGCGTAGGTTAATTCATCATTACTCATTTTCTCTTTCGCACACACACACACACACGGCTTTCTTGACAGTTTAAATTGAACTCACGGTACAGCTACATTATAAGATTGGTGCGATGTAGTGATGCATTTCTTCAGCAAGGCAATTCCATGAATGACATGGTCAACAAATTAGCCAGCCACCATTTTTATGCTCATAAGTTGATTCCCCCTACATTTTCCATGAGACAGTGTTTGTAATACTTGTGCTGCTGTTGTGTCTTTATACTGTAGGTTCAGCACCTCCAGACAAACTCTGACATGGATCCCAGACTCTTTCTTCTCAAGGTTGGTCAAATGTCAGCATTTGGACTCTTCTCCCACTTCATGGTCAACTATTGACAAGTCACATGAATGCTATCCAGGTTGTGTTGTGAAATGTTATTATTTCTGGGTTATCCTGTAACTAGACCAGATTAGATCATTGAAGAATCAATGGAAGAAACTGATGTTTTAGTTGATCTAATATGAGGAACATTTCGCTGAGTATGGCAAACATGTAACTGAATGTGTCTGCATAACCACAGCAAGTCTTACAACAGGTACATATTTTAAAGCAGTGGCTCTTAAATCTGACTAAAGGGCAATAATTTAACTTATGTAGAGCCCCCTGAGGCAAGGCCAACTTAACTGTACTACTACTATTGCTACAGCATGGAGGAGTATTACCAGAAACAGGTCAAAGACCCAGTGAGCGTGCTATGGTGCCGTTACAACTTGCTAAAACAAAATTTGTATTACATAATTAATGTTAAGAGGGGATGTTCCATTAACTTGTCTCTGTCTTGCTTCATACTTTTACAATTCTGGTGATGGAAAATGTCAAGGGATTACAATTAGAGTCCGCCATGATTCGAATAATGCAGATAATCAAGCCAACTGCGTTACTTTTATAAATGTTGTATTTTTCATTTTTTATTTTAGTGAGTCTTGTAAACACTGTGACAGTCATCGCTGGGTTTTTTTGTTTGTTTTTTTGCGCTTTGGAAAGTATATATGTTTTGGCATACATGGGTGTATAAGTTATTTAGGTGTGATTCATGCCCTAGAGGGGAACCCACTGTTAGAAACAGCTGATTGGGGCTGGGCAAATACTCTGGACTGAACTCACAGTATGACAACAGCTGACCAAGTATTGCTAAATGCCTGTCAGCGTGCCTGCCAGTACACCTGTTTGCCCGCCTGCCTGTCAGTTTCTCAGCCCCCCAGCTGTCTGCAGTGTGCAGTCGATATAAACCCATTCTTCATTCAAATGGTCAGCACATTCTGATGCAGCACTAATCTGTAGTTCAGAGTCAAAGGGTACAAGTATGTGATACTGTGCAAATAATTAGTGTGTTTACTTCAGGTGGTGGAAACACTGCTGGTAAGTGGAAATGGAGAAGCACTTGGGTTAACTGGAGCACTCTGTGTGTGTGTTTCACAGTTTGCTGAGTGGAAGGATATCCACTCTTCGGGATGAAACTGGAGCTGTGAGTATAACCTTTGTTGCTTCTTAATCAAAAACTAGGACAGCATGTGCAGGCCACGTCTGAAAACTTTCTAAAAGCTTCCAGCAGAAAGGACACTATATTTGTTCTGTTGTGATGCAACGTGCTGAAATACGAGGCATGGCCAAGTGTGCTCAAGAACAAATAAGATGGCCCACACCCTTCAGTCAATGTTTCATCATTAAATTTCATCTGCTTTACTATTGGTAGATTTGTACTGTAGGACTATAACTAATGATTATTTTAATTACAGTTGAATATGTCAGTTACCTTTCAATGACTAGTTAAGCCAATAAAATGTCAGAAAGTTGTGGAACAGCCCATGGTGATGTTTTGTTTCTGGTACCAAAACCCAAAGTTATTCAATTTACAGAGAAATGCAGCACATCCTCATAGTTGATGCGCATTTCTTAGTTGTTTATGATTTAAATTAGTTTATCTAAATTGTTGTTGATTAATTTTCTGTCAATTAATGAATAACCTGATCATCTCTGCACTATTTTTATGGACCGTTGCTGTTCTGTTGTTGTATTAATGTACATATTTTTACCCCTAACCGAATTACTACCTACACTAGTAATACAGTTAAACATGAACAGTCCTTTCCTATCCCTCCACTTCTAGATATTTATTGACAGAGACCCTACAGCATTTGCACCAATTTTGAATTTCCTCCGAACCAAAGAACTGGACCTGCGGTAAGGAGTCATGACACCATTCAGAGAAATATGCCTGAATGTTTATTTTAGGAAGAATTTGTTGCATTATAAGCAGGGTCTTACAGAATACTTATGCTGTTTTTGTTCTCTGTAGGGGTGTCAACATCAGTATCCTGCGACATGAAGCAGAGTTTTACGGGATAACTCCTTTAGGTGTGTTGCTGTACAGAGTTTTTGGAGGAAATTGAAGTAGCAGCCTTGTTCTGAGAACAAATACTGATTCATATAGACGTTATGGAAACCTCATGCACCTGCCTTATATCAAGTTTGTTTTCTAGCCAATGCATTTTTTTCACAAGATTTGTCAGCTGTCACTACATGTCTACAACATCACCAGGTATAGCATACCAGCTGAGTATGTGGTTATTTGGGCTACAAGCTATAGTACAAGTGAAATACTGTTGTTACATTGAAAAGTTGTCCTGTAATATGAACGGTTGTTTTGGCTTCAAATGCAACTTGTCCAAGTTCAGAACCTTATTACTGTTTCATGTGCTCTAATGGTGTTTTACTTCCTGTTTCAGTGTTTGTAACTTCCCTGCATTGTCTCCGTACTTAAATGGGAAGGTTACCTTTGTGAAAACTGATGAGCTGCTTAAAATCATAATATGCATAGCAGCACATATGAGAGTAATTAAATATAATTTAAAATTACAGCTCAAAGAAAACATCTAATCAGTCGTGTAATTTCTCATTATCTTGCAAAATGAAGAAATAGAGCATGGGGTTTAAAATCAATAGAACAAAAGGAGGATTTATAGGATGATATCCATCAGTGAAAAAATTATTATATGTATCAGCATCAGTAAATATAATCATCCATTACATTTTCCTAATTGTTATTTTTTCATGTTTCACAGTAATTAAATAAGTAGTTACTTAATTCTGAGAAATATCTATCATGTCACTTTGGCCATCATGGGCTCATTGCAGTTTCTGTATGCGTATGTGCATGTGTTCAGTGCGACGCCTGCTGCTGTGTGAGGAACTGGACCGCTCATCATGTGGAAGTGTTCTCTTCCACGGTTACCTGCCGCCCCCAGGTAAAGACATGGAACTGAGCGATACCGAAAATGAAGTGAAAATAGAGTCAACTGTGAACAGAATATTCAACTGACAAAAAACAGATGCAGGAAGCAAATGACCTCTTCATAAGTCACAAAATACAAATCTGCAGAAATTTCTATTTATAAATTTTTCATCTTCATTTTCATCTTTCCTTGACAGCCATCCCTGCCCGTAAGTCAAGCCCTGGCTCTTCCTCTGATGAGCGTCCGGGTCCCAGTGGAGCAGAGGGCTTCACCCGTGTTGTCCCCCCTCCTCATCCTTCCCTTTCTGGCCCACCTGGAACAGACGACAACCACAAACTGAGTGAGTAACTGAGTATAGTATATGTACTTTTTTGTACTGTTTATGCTTGTCTGCGTGTGTGTGTGCATTAATGCTGGCGCTAATGTGACCTGACACATCCTTTTAGTGGGCTGACTAACTGACTGAGGTAGCCTACTTTCACATTAGCCTGCGCTCTGTTGAGGATGACATCAGGGAAGATAGTTAGCTGCAGTAAACAAAGAGTGTGTGCGCTCTGGACTGATGGAGAAGAATTTAGGATGGGCATTTTATCATGCAATAATCTTAAGTAAACATCACTGATCACTGCCTGGTTCTGGATTTTGAATCACTGACCACATTTCATTAATTTCATTCAGCGATTCAGATAAAGATATAATAAATAATTAAGTGAAAACAAAATGGAAATTCAGTCTGATTATCAGGTTATGTGAGGACTTGGTGTTTATTAGTATTTTGTGTGTACGCGCAGGTGCTGTGGTTGACCCCAGGAAGGTGCTGATTATAGCGGGACATCACAACTGGATTGTAGCGGCTTATGCTCACTTTGTCATCTGCTACAGGTAACATGCCTCATCAAGGTTGGTTAAAACAAATGTCTCACCCACTCTAAAGTTTGTAAAGGGGAGACAATGAATTGTTAATGATGAGATGATGGAGTCATTATGTGTTGTCTGTACCAGTACACAAACTGTCATCTTTGGCTGTCAACTATTTATTTTTCAGTCTGACAAGTTGAGAACAAAATGTTGTGGTTTAATAAGGGATCAAGAATACTTTTTTACAACCTGGTTATGTGTTGTGAAAATGTGAAGTGTGATGAAGGTTGTATTGAAAGCTGATATGTCGGTGGTAAATATTTTTGTTTACGTGTGTGTGTGTGTGTGTGTGTGTGTGTGTGTGTGATCTCATTACAGAATAAAGGAATCTTCTGGATGGCAACAAGTGTTTTCCTCCCCCTACCTTGACTGGACCATTGAACGCATCGCACTTAACGCCAAGGTGGTGGGTGGCCCACATGGGGACAAGGACAAGATGGTGGCTGCCGCCTCTCAAAGCAGTATTATCCTCTGGAGCATCCAAGATGGAGGCAGTGGCAATGAGATAGGTAAACAGAGACTAACTGTATGCCTGTGTCGGTGTGTTTTATCAGGGTTCCTACTGGACTTGTGGTGTGATCCAAAATATTAGCAAATTGAACAGAATTGTGACACTTACATTTCATGTTAATTGCACTACATGGTGGTTTCAGCTGTTTGTGGAAACTAGCCTGTTTACCCTTGTAGAACATTAACAGAGATAAAATTTCTTTACATATTTGGGTCAAAGTGTCAAAACTATGACACAATCATCAAATTTTACATCATGGCTTCAGTGGGAACTCTTAGAAGTGTATAACCTAACTGGATTTAACGACAGCAAGATGGTAAGGGTAAAACTTGTGTCTTATATTTCTTTTGCATATGCCAACCACTGTACTGATTTGTGACCCCGCTGACCTCTTCCAGTCTCTGTTACTCAACCATCACCCTCCACCCACTTTCCCCCACCCCGCAAATTTTCATCTCCTACCCCTCCCCACCACCCCAGGTGTATTCAGTCTTGGTGTACCCGTGGATGACCTATTCTTCATTGGGAACCAGCTGGTGGCCACAAGCCATACAGGGAAGGTTGGGGTTTGGAATGCCGTCACACAGCACTGGCAGGTGTGTGTGTGTGTGTGTGTGTGTGTGTGTGTGTGTTACATGACTACATGGAATAACACTACTGATGGTGTGTATTTGTTAGGTTCAAGATGTGGTTCCTATTACCAGTTGTGACACAGCAGGATCCTTCCTGCTGCTGGGCTGCAACAATGGCTCTATCTACTACATAGGTACACACGTTTATACGCACACGCATGTGCACACACAGCGTTACCTATCTTCTGTCTGTTATCTGTTTATTGGATTATTTGTGAAGTACCTGTCATACGAAAAGGATACGATACAGTGGCAAATTATTGCCCTGTCATGTCTTTATCTTTGTGATGATTACTGCTCTTCTTTTCAGACATGCAGAAGTTCCCTCTGAGGATGAAGGATAATGATCTGCTAGTGACGGAGCTTTATCATGACCCTTCAAATGATGCCATCACTGCGCTGTCTGTCTACCTCACACCTAAAACCAGTCAGTAGAAAAATATTTTTCAGCTCTGTTCACCTCCCTCGGTTTCACCTCTTGGGATGTACACAGGCAGCTTTGGATGTAACAAAAATCACAGTTACCGACCTGACATTAAAATGTTCTGTGTGTGTGTGTATTTGTGTTGTGTCTCTCTCTCTGCTCTCAGGTGTGAGTGGGAACTGGATAGAGATAGCCTATGGGACTAGCAGCGGTGCAGTGAGAGTGATCGTGCAACACCCAGAGACAGTGGGATCGGGCCCCCAGCTCTTTCAGACATTCACTGTGCACAGGAGCCCTGTGACAAAGATTATGCTGTCTGAGAAACATCTGGTATCAGGTGAGGAAGGTGTAACAGGTAGGGAGATTTGAGAGACAGCTTCACTGCTGATAGAGGCTGACTGAGGGAACCGGAGGGTGTAAGAAAGGAATATATCAGACAGTGGGACAAGTGCAGACTGTTTACACACAGTCCAATCATCTCTTGTTCTCTGTGTCACACCTGGGCGTATACACGTAATTGAAATATCGTGTGGTTGTTTGTGTTTTCCTCTGTGTGTCAGTGTGTGCGGACAACAACCACGTTCGGACGTGGACAGTGACCCGGTTCAGGGGGATGATCTCCACCCAGCCAGGCTCCACCCCTCTGGCTTCCTTCAAAATACTGTCTCTGGAGGAGACGGAGAGCCACGGGAGCTACTGCTCTGGGAATGATATAGGTGAGAGAGTTAAGAGAAAATCAGAAGAAAGCAAGATTGATTAATATGATGGGAGGATAGATGGAAGAGACCGTATGTTAAACTTGATCAAACAGCTGGTGGGAAAGTGGACACATCTCATAATAAATAAGACAAATCAAGCACTAATCGTAGTTTTGTGTTCTACTAAAAGTTTTCTAAAAGTATTTTATGGTGGACTGGCTAATTGTTTTCTACTCTCAGGCCCATTTGGAGAGAGAGACGATCAGCAGGTTTTCATACAGAAGGTGATCCCTGTCATCAACAAACTGTTTGTGAGGCTGTCATCGACTGGAAAGAGGTATTATACTCTCCATCTGTCTTTCCCTTTCACCTTTGCTCCTCTGACCTTTATCTAACTTTGTCATTTGCCACTTTATTGTCATAAAGTGGAAGGAGGGAGGATGCTTCATCTCACTTAATGTCTTTCTTTCGCATTATTCAACTTATGTGCAAGTTTTGTTACTGCTCGACTGAGATGTCTGTGTTTGCACGCTTCATGTTAACATGTGTGTGCCTGTGTGTATTTGGCAGGATCTGTGAAGTACAGTCAGTGGATGGGACCACGATCTCTTGCTTCATGGTACGGGAGTGTGAGGGTTCGAGCCGGATGGGGTCGCGACCTCGGCGCTATCTGTTCACCGGTCACGGCAATGGCAGCATCCAAATGTGGGACCTGACCACAGCGATGGACATAGCTAACAAAGGAGAGGAGAGGAAGAGAGAGGGTGAGGAAATGTGATAGAGAGATAGAGGGAGAAGGATGGTAGGTTGAGAGAGATAGAGGGAGAAGGATGGTAGGTTGAGAGAGATAGAGGGAGAAGGATGGTAGGTTGAGAGAGATAGAGGGAGAAGGATGGTAGGTTGAGAGAGAAAGACAGAACTGTAATGAAGAAAAAATGTCTATGGCTGCATACTTTTTGAAAGATTTCCTTAAATTAAATATTGTACGTGTGTGTGTTCTGAACCTGCTCATGTTGGATAGATGTTGGTGGGCCTACAGAGGAGGAGCTGCTGCAGCTGTTGGACCAGTGTGACCTGAGCACCTCCCGCTGTGCTACACCAAATATCAGCCCCGCCCCCTCTGTGCTGCACTACACACGCCTCAGAGAGTCCTGCTCAAGGTTAGACAGAAAGTTCACACAAACCACATGAAAGACAAACATATCACAATATTCAACACCTTTTTGTACTGTGGTTATCAACCAATAGGTACTGTGTGAAGTTATGTGAAGGTGTATTTCACTGACCACTTAAACTCTTCTTTGTCTCACTCTTTCATGTCTTTCAGTCTGCAGTTACAGGCCCCAGAGCCCATTCCTGAGAGCCAGGCTACATATGGAGCTGTGCGACCCTACAGAGAGAGCCCCCTGCTGGCCCGCGCTCGACGAACTGAGTCCTTCCACAGCTACCGGTGAAATATTATCAAGCCATAAAACTTCTGTATGTTGCTGATGACTTGAGGTGTGCAGATGGAAAATATGCAGTGCTGAGGTTTGCAGAACCACCAGTAAAGACACCTAACACCTGGTTTTAATAAACAGTCTCCCTGCGTGCCATCCTGATAATGATCTGATAATACTTGAGTTGTCCTTGTCAGCATTTTGTTTATTTTTCTATCCACCTGTAACTGACTCCATCCATCAATCTTACCGTAGAGACTTCCAGAACTTCAGCCTGAGTCGGGGCCTCCTGGACAGCACAGGTCAGACGTCCTCACAGGGCCCCAGCCAGACCCCTGATGCCCGCCGTTCACTCTGTGACTTTGGGCCTGAGGACAGTGAGAGGAGAGCCACAGCTATGGAGTTCTGGGCTTGCCGAACAGCCAGTTCAAGCTCGCCCATACACATGGGGGGTATGAAGGCAGAAGGCGGTCAAGAGTCTCCACGACAACCACCTGACAGTCCGATTCCTGGAGGCGACGTGAGGCGAAAGGTGCACCCACAACCAGAGGAGGGAGAGGGCGTGGGGTTATGGGGTGAGGGGGTGAAGGCGGAGGGTGGTGTGAGGAAGAGGGGAGTACTAGAAGGAGGCTTTCTGGGGAGGAAGAGGGCTCCCCCAGTCCCCCACCTCTCCTCCCTCCCCCCTGGATCTGAAGGTTCTGGCAGCGACTCATCTGCCAATGCCTCCCCCTCCCCAACCAAACTGGCTTCCTCCACCTCACCGCGACACAGGAAGCTGACGCCGGAGCTGTCCAACCCGGACAGCAGCCTGTGACAGTGCAGCGTACCCACCCCCTAAGAAGAATGTGGCTTCATCTACAGGAAACCACTTCAATTGCTTCTACTCCACTTTCCACTCAATCCTAACAATTTTTGTTTTAGTTTTTGGGAGGAATGGTTCATTATGTAACTGGATGAAAGGACTTCATCCTTCTGGGACTCAACACAAGATGCTACCATGTCTCTCAAGATGACTTTCCTTCACTCAGTTTGCTTCCTATGCTGAAAAACTTGATCCATTTTTAAAATTTACATCAGTGGAATTCAAACATTGGTGTCACACTTCTGACTACAAAATCTGACACGAAGAAGCAGTCCCACCATCCCAATGCTAACAGCATGCCATGTCAACTGGGGCAGGAATGCATTTTGTTTTTGACCTTTTTAAGGATTTCAAGTTCTATCACACTTAAAATCTGCTGAGTCCTGCTGGACCTCCTACTATCTCCGTTGCTTTTGGTGTCTGCTTCAGGTTGTCTTAACAGATGAGGAGGGTTATGAGGTCAGCACCGTCAGGCACAAATTTTATAGCAATATCGTCACCCAGTTAGTTCTGGAGAACTGCTTCTCTCCCTGTGTTGATGTTGTTCACGCTACATCTTAAACATACAGCAGCTACAGGATCATGCAATCATCTGTTTGGCCGGGTATCATCAAGGGCGTCTTGTTGCTGCCTGTTTGGTTGAAACACAGGTGTAAGCCACAGATGTGTAGACTGGATCATTAACTCAATCAAATCAAGTTTCATCAAAATGACGGAAAAACATACAAGGAAATAAGCACAGCACAGTACTAGAAATACAATGAGGGTTTCAAACTCTTATCTAAGGAGTGCTTTATCTTGTGAGACCCTTAAGCAGCTAATGGAAGCAAAATGGAATAGGCACAGCTTGTACTTTTAACAGATATTTAAAGGGCTTTTATTGACTTATATCACAGTTACTTGAGATGTTCAACTAACAATTATTTACATTATCAGAAAGTTTAAACATACTCTATTTACAATCATATAAAACAAAATGAATGGGCTAATTGTTTCAACACTAGTTACATGTAGATTTGTCAAAAAGATCAGGCCCCCATAACCCATGGTGATGTCAAGTGTCATGACAAGATGTGCAATTTGAATTTTTACTTACTTTAAACATGTTTCCCTAGCCAGGATATCGGCAGCTACTTCCTAATGCTGCAATCCTAATGCTGCAGCCAGAGACACATTGATTATTGTTGATGAAGCAATGACACTAAAAGCCAACAGTCAGAAGCAGTAGAGTCATTTTGTAAAAAAGTGTTAACTTTTGTGTGCGTCATGCGGCAGCAGTGTATAGATCTTTTTCACAGCAGACATTTTGACTTTGTTGCAGCAGGAAAAGCACAGTACTAGAAATACAATGTAAAACAAATTTCAGCAGTGATGGCTCAGATCCATTAAGTGTCCCAGTAAGCCATAACAGTGAGCCAGCGTGCACAATACAAGGACCCTGGAACTAGCTCACCTAAAAGGCAGGAGGTCATTTTTAATGGTATCAACTACACCAGTGCTTTTCCTGCTATGATGGATCAAAATGTCTGCTGTTAAAAAAAGTCTATTTGCAACGCAGCAATTTGAAGCATTTTCACAGAACAAGTGTGTAAATGTGGATTGGAAAACAAGTGCCACACAACTGGAACCTTACGGTTCTAGGGAAGTTTTCTTGTTTGGTTGTTTGTTTTTTGCATTTGATCACATCCACACTAACGGTGATGGCATATCAACCTTTGCGACGTTTATACAGGAATCAGTTTTTAATGCTTTTGTGGTATATACAGTATATGACCTTTTCTTTTCTGTCTAAACGGAGAGAAGTGTTTGGTACATGTTTTATTGCTGTTCAGACATTTCGAAAAAGCAGTGGTGCCTGTGCAAGATCACACTAATTATTATTTATATTTTATTTTTTTACTGTATCACAATATAACTACACTCAATACAAGGACCTACACTACATCACTTTACTTCCTTTGGAACAGATTTTAACGTGTCTCGTTTGGTTTTGGATGACTGTTGCAGTGCCTTATTTAACATGTTTGACGGTTATCAGCCTGTCTGTGTGTTTTAATTGAGAAGGATTCTGACGAAAGGCTTGTGAAGTCTGAGCTCATTGTGGAGCTACATAACGGACACTCTGGACTTTGGCTAGAATTGTCTTATTACAGATTTACAACGGGCCAAATTAGATTTCATGAGCGGTCACTTGAATTGATAGCTGATCTATTGTAAATTGTAAATAATCTTGATGTAGATTAAAACTGGAAAGGCCGTCCTTCTTCCGGAAACCTGGGGAATTTTTATCTGTAGCTTGTTCTTTGTAGTATGGGGTGATCCTACTCATTCACTTCCAGGTCATATGGTAAACTACTCTCATATGGTAAAATATGAGTGTATGCTCTGTAGGAAACAAACACAATGCACTTTGGTTATGATATAGTTGTGAAGGCCTAAAAGGACAGCTGAAAGTTAAATGTCAGCTACCTTAATTAGTATAGTCATTCTGTGAGCTAAACCTGCGTCCACACTGCTTGAAGCCATCAGATCCCCTGTCAGATTTCCACTAGCAGTTTATTTGGGGTAAGTTAAAGAAACTTTTGATCTATGGTACTTCTTTTACAACAATTGTGGAGACACTTGTCAACTGTAAAAATAAGCGAAGAAAGGTAAATAGAACTAGAAAGAAATGTTCATTATAATTTGCCAAATCCAGCAGCTACATAAACTCCTTGTAAGTAACATTGCTTATCATTTTGTCATTAAAAGACGAACTGACCATGCCTGTATAAAGATCTACATTTTGATACACTCAGCTGTACGGAAAGTAGACATTCATATTCAAAACAAAATCCTAACATGGATGCATTAATGTGTGTGATGGTGTGTTGACACTTACACTGTTGTTTATTACATATTGTTGATAATCATATAATGCCTTTATTGATATCATCATGCTATGGGACCTAACTGCATTTGCACTTGCACTATTAAGACTATTATTAAAAGTAACTCGCTAGTGTTTATTTTATATAAAAAGTTTAAAGTGTATTTCAGCACATAATTGTTTGTCTGTCTTCTGAAGATCTGTCGTCCCTCAGTTCCTCTCTGGCTATGTTTACATTATATATTACGGCCAGATGCTGGTGAGCTAAAAAGGAATACATGTTTTTAAACTGCCCTGTACGTCATTGTTTTACATTGTTTGTTTGAAATGATGCATTATGTTGTAATATTATTTACAGTTGCCTACAGCACTGACCCCATGATCAAATATGATGTTAACATCACTAAAACCTCTCGAAACTGGACGTTTTTCCTTTCTTGAACTCTCAGAAGATTAAGAGGTGAATTGACTGATGAAATAAAGTTGTTTTGTCATTCTTCGTCTGAACCGAAGCGCAAACATCCAGCTATTTACAGGAGATCCTTCAAATCTGTATTATTAGAAAGCTGAGAGGTTTAGCATCAGTTTGCAGAAATGTTTACCTTTTGTTAAAAATACAGTTAGTGTGTGTTTTTAACGTAATGTTTAGGACAGCATGACATTGTTTTGGGACCATTAACTTCAATCCAGATATACAGGCAAATATCATCAACAACAGCTTAAGAGCAAATGAAAACATTTAAAATATTATAGTTTTTAGTGCATGGTTTGTGTGGATAACCTGCCAAAGAGTGCGCCATATTTGTTTTGCATGAGCGTCAGAGGTGTATGCGTGCATCTCCCCAGCGCTTTCATTTCACTAACCTTCCCGTTCAGACAGTCTCCTCTCCGAGACGCCGTCTGTCGTCATCATGATTTATGAGTTTAATAAAACCTTGTGTGTGTGTGTGTGTGTGTGTTTGTGTGTGTAGCTCAGGGCCATACTGTCCCTTACAATCACTCCACAAACTCTCTTTTCACAGCCTCTCCCTCCCTCTGTGGCTGACAATAGCTGTGAATGTGGCTGTGAATGTTTTAGAAGTGCCCTTGTCAGACTGGTGTCCTTGAGCGAGGGCATGGTTGTTACTGCCAGTTGGTTAATTTCAAACTTGGCTTGATGTTCCCTTAAGGGACGCACGAGCAAAACCAAATTACTGCATAGTTTTGATGGAGATACCGGCCCTCTGTGTGTGTTTGTGTGTGTGTGTGTGCGTGCGTGTGTGTGTGTGTATGTGTGATAACTAAGTCTCTGTACAGCTGACGGCACATCTGTGTTTTACTAACTCAGCAGAAAATAATTCCTTAACAAATCCAGATACAGCAGCTTCATTTCTGATGATGTAGTAGTATTCAGTACATCTCAGTTGTATCCCCAAGTGTGTTCCTCACTCCTTTACACACATCCAAACGCAAATCATTCACTTGTATGTGCAAACTGTTTTGCGTTCATAATTGTCTTTCTGCAAGTTTAAATAAATATTTAAATTGAGGCACAATATTAACCTCATCATGGAACAAATACTGATGTATCACTAGTGGAGTTGTTGTCCTTTGTAACACTTGTTGTTCTCATGCATTGATATCACATTGAACATGGAATTGGTACGTTTGTGTGTCTTTAATTTTGAGCTGCTGCTTTTAAATACTGACATCTCTGTTCACAGCGGAGTAAAACAATATTAAACTGCTACAAACTGCCTTTGCCTCTTTTTCTGTTTCTTACAGGAACGCTGCCCTCATTCTTGAACTGCAAAAAAAGTGGAAAATACATGTTGCATAAAAATATAAACATGCTAGGAAATACAAGATCATTTAATTATCAATCATCAATTATTCTTGTCATGTCACTAACCCTAGAACATAGTTTCTGGATAGATATATGAGGAGTGCTTCTTATGAGCAACAGCAAATGGACACAATGTCTTCAGCCAATGTAGGAAATTTATAATGGAGACTTAGTCATTGCTTTGAGGAGCGGTATAAACTGTTTACAACTTGATGTGTTTGATGTGAAGAAAAATTAAAGACACAAGAAGAAAATACTATTTTGTTGACCATTGTCCATTATTTATAATTTCCCAGAAAAACACAAACATTGATCAAAGAATCATCTATACGACTTTTTTATACAACAACCATAAATAATAGTGCCAGAGTAAAAAAGAAAAGTTTTATAACAATACAGTTAGCTTCAATTTTGTCCACAAAACTATGACAGAAATTCAACATCTTGTCATGATAAATACTGTTTCTACAGTGTTTAGCTTCTAAATCTGTGGAATCCAAATATAAACAATGTTTATGCCTGCTGTAACACCAAAACACGACATTACAGAGATTTTGTTTCATTCTTCAGCTGATTGCGTTCTTGATACAATGAAAATGAAGTCGCAGATAAACAACACTGAGTCTGGATTCCACTGACTGCTAAACTGATATGGTTAAAAGAAATCTCACATAATCACAACAATCAGACGGCACATCTGTGATTCCCAGCCACATTTAACACAATAAAAAAACAATTGGCATTTTATAATAACAGTAACACCAAGGCCATGTGTCTTATTACAACTGAAGGGCTACTGGTGCTGATAATGTGTAAGCTGACTAGGCACAATTACTTATTTAAGCAGAAGAGGTGATTTCTAGACTAGTTTGTTTTTGAGTAGTGAAGCGAATCTGCTATAGCTGCATTTTGTTTTTAAATAACTAAACTACTAGCGTTGGCAGGCAGAGTCATTGAATCATACTACACCCAGAAAATTCAGTCAGGTAGCTGAAAGTCATTTAAGGTCTTTTCTGTGTCTTAATCTCAGCAGGGTTTGAGCTATAACCTACCGTATAATTACAATCCAGATACGAACACATTCAAGCTATGGAGCCCATATATTGTAGCTTTTTTAGCTCACATCCTATATAATCACAGAGACTATATCTGAACTGTACTCATGGATGTTGCTGCCTCTACTCAAGTTAAGTCCCTACAGGAAGTCAAACACATAGTGGGGTGAAATGAGACAACACCTGTTTAAATATAGTTTAAGATGAATGCTGTGGTAAAACAACCATTAGTATTTCCTTCCCCTTATGTCTTAAAACAATCTTAACACTGCCCCAGTACATTTTGAAAAGTGATTACTGGTCATTAGTGTTGAACAACATCTCACAATGGAACAGTATTTTAGTATTTTCCAGGACTTCTAGCTCTGTAAATCATTCAGTCCTGTTAGGCCGAATACCAGGTATTAATGTTTGACTGCCTTGGTTTGAAACTAGGTCTAAATTGCAACTGTGATACCTGATTAGACATAGGGATCTTGCCTTAAAGATGCGTGTCAGTAAACATGGTGTGCTCCTTTTTCACAGAACTTAAGGCCTTGATGGTGTCCACAAACTCATCTTCTTCCACATACTGAAAGAACACACAAGAGATCACAATTAGTTCTTCAAAGGCCTGCAACAGTTAAAGTACGTACTGTAAGACAGAGAACATCAGAGAGCTTCTAATGCTTAGTCCTTCTGAGATTATGCTATATCAGTATGTAATAAACATTATAATGTACTTAAGTTTGAATAGACTGCATGATATGTTGATCATCAGAGAGCTTTGTTGCTTTTATTATATTTATATATTCAAGGCCAATCTTTTGACACACTGTTGTTGTCCAGTGATTCTGTTTCTGATTTGATCTGGGGATCATGTCTTATGGTATCTTTTTAGGAGAAACAGTAAAACTGTGTTTTTGAGCCACTATTACGTCAAGTAAAAAATGCTATCCTGCTTCTCTCACTTAACTCTATGGCTAGTTTCCCCACAAATTAATTCTCAGACACTCCTAAATGACTACTTGATCTCCTGGTACTCCTGATGGTGCGTTACTGTAAAACAAAGTATGTCAGTAGTACTGTCATTGCTATACTGTACTTTCACTGTAATTTAAAATACTAATTTCACATAAACACATTTCTGTGCTCACCAGTCCGGAATCTTGTCCCATTGGGTTGTCCCAGCTTCCTTCCTCCATCATCAGTGACTTCCTGTCAATCAGCTGACTGACGCTGCGGTGCAGGGAATGCTGGGAGTAGGCCTGACTGAGGTCTGTCTGGCTGGGAACACGCAGGACAGACATAGGGCTGAACTGTGAACTGCTGTTGACTATCTTTGTGTCTGCCAGACCCTGAAAAATAATTTATTTTTAGTCAGATGGTGATTTAAAAGACTATACCTATAAATGTGTTTTAAGAAAATATTACAGATATGATGCACACTGTTACAGCTTACACTCCTTACTACAAAGTCTGCAAAATCATTTCCATATGCTACTGAAAAGAATGGAAAAACAGCTAGGAAAAACTGTGGTATACTCTGAAGTAGTAGTATGGCAGTGTAAATTATACATAGTCTAATTTCCTTTAAATGCAATTCTACCTAAGAAGAGTTTCTATAACTTAAAGTCAAACACTTTTTAAATAAATATGTTGTTTCAAAGCTCAAATGCAGCCTTTGTGTCAAGTGGATCTTTTTGTTAAAAATCAACTGAAATTAGGTAACATGGAGGTAAACAAGTTATTGATTCTGTTGCCTTTGAACGGGAAAATATCTAACATTAACATCTAAGACTTGGAAAAATTATGTTTGAGTTTGAATTATTGTTTGAATTGAAATTCATCAATCATTAGTGGTCAGTGTCATAATATGGACAGTCAATAGAGGGCGCTACTCAGCAAGGATTGGCTCTGTGTATCACAGTTCAAGCATCAACAAAAACACAGCAAACACACAGAACCAATTCAGCTTGAGCCCTAAAATAAAACATGAGATTAAGATAAAGCACGGCACAGTTTTTAGTGGCAGATGTATGAACTCTGGCTTCATGGTCGCTGCTATAAAATTTGGTCAGAACTAAATTTCAATCAGATTTTGTTTGTTGCATTTACAAAGTGAAGTCAACACTGTATAAGAATAAACCGGCAGACTGTACGACATGTCTTACCTTTACAAGACCCAGCTGTAATCTTATTACAAACACACAGAGCATGCATACACAAACCAAACAGACATGCGTAGAAAGGCACCCACACAAGTTCACAATCCCGTACCTCGGTGTACACAGTGTAGCTTTTAAGCATAACGTTGCTGATCTCAACACAGTCTGCTACTGTGTCAAACTGCAGGGGGACAATAATAATAAACATTTAGGGGTTTTGACAGTAAATATAGAAAATAGTCTTACTGTGGGGAGATCAGGGAGGAGCACAGAGCTGGAATGATGTTTAGAGCACAATTCAGGATAGGGCCTCTGAGAGACACAGAGAGAGAGAGAATGGAGAAAGCAGTATAGGAAGGTGGGCAGTCAGAGAAGATAGATATATATATAAAAAAAATAGAGCAAGAAAGAACGACAATAAAAAAGAACAGAAAGATGGAAAATCAAATTAATTTTTATAAAGTATTATGTGGGAGAAAATTAAATAGGCAGCGTAGTAAAACAAAATGGAAAAGTTGAAAATGTTAGAAACTAAATGAAATGTGTATAATTTAGTTTAAGTAGCAGTGTAATTGTTAATGGATGATTTGAGAGATAAAAAGGGATGATGTCTCTACTTGGAACAAACCTTTCCTATTTTAATTTTTTTTTATAGATATGAGAAAAATAGCTGTATACACCTAAAACCTAAGGGTTCTTGATCTCATTTACTATTTTACAATGGATGGATTTGGATTTGATGCTAAAGACTCAACTTACAGCAAGCTACGACCAAATGTCAGAGAAACAAATCAAAACTTAAGTTCCAGGGGTTTTAACTGAGCAAAAGTGTTATGCAACTCCTTGTTTTTATTAAAGATTTAATGAAGATATACGAACATGTAAGGGTAGTTCTGAATCAGTCAGCTAGTGATTTCAAGAAATCAAACAAAATGCTTGTGAAACAGTCTTGCTACCTCACTGTTTTCTCTCCCCTCCTCTGCTGACCTATTTTCCTTTTCTGCTTTTACCTCTATGTAAACCCGACTACCTCTCTCTGTCTCTCTCACTGTCTTCTTGCCTTGCAACCGTCTCTCTCTTTCACTGAGCACCTTGTTTCTCTGCTCCACTCACCATGTACATCTCCCCCCCAGCCTTCCTCGTCTTCTGAAGCATGACCAGCGGAGGGCGCTCTCTGGCTGATGGATGCTTCCTCAGGGCTCTAGAAAGGAGAAAATCAAAATACCCTTGTGTTCTTGTTCTTATTCAGATTAAATTGAGTTTTTTACATAGTGTTTGGTTGTTTGGTTAAAAACATGTCGAAATTATGCTTAGTTTTACGTATCATTGTAGTTTTAATTAATACTTTAGTTAATACCTTCGCAGCACCAGGCCCAGCAGTAAGGCCAGCAGAAATAGACCCAGTAGAGCCAACAACAAGATGAACCACAGCTCAGTGTAAACTGGTGTTGCTGACATGTTCACGTCCTGTTTACCGCTGTCTTCAGGCTCAAGAGGACCTGCAGAGACAGAAATAAGTTACTAGATAAACTATGCATTTTGTGTATTTGCTGTTTTTTTATATTCCTTATTTCTATTTCTTATGTACTGTATGTGCTTTGGCACAAATGTTTCTTTATCAAAACATCATTACACTAGGCTTGATTCTAACAGTGTGTGTGTTTCATGTTCTTATATCTTGGTGGGGACTTGAATACATACTAACCCATCAGGTCTTGTGTCACCGTCGGGACAAAAACTGAGGTCCCCATGGGTAGAGACTGATTTTTGAGGGTTAATACTTGGTTTTAGTGTTCAGGATACAGTTGGGTTAAGGGTCAAAGGCTATGGAATGCATTATGCCAATGAGATTTCCCCATGTAGATAGTGGAACAACCACATATGTGTTTGTGTGTGTGAGCGTGTGCGTGTGTGTGTGTGGTGTTACCTAGGCCTGTAGCAGGGCTATATCTGATGGTGGGAGTACTGGCACTGCCACTCGTTGTGGTACAAGTCACCTGAAATGACAGAGCTAAGAAGAGCAAAGGGAGAGACAGAGCAAAAGAAAATATTTTAGGTTAAAGTGAAATATCATTTTTGGTATTTAAGCAGCCTTACAGAGGGCTAAAAGTCTGATTTACATTGATTGAGATGCATTTGTACATAGGAACAAAGACACTTCCTTTGGAAAGGAAGGGAGAAAACACATTTTGGTGGTCCTAATTTGAAGGACAGCTAGTCTTTAGATTTTTTCTGAGTGCTTCTTCTGTGGACACTCCAACTCTCAACTCACAGCTCTGAAATACTCCTGTAACTTCAGCACATCACCACGTCCTCATTACCAACCAAATAAGTTCTTCTACATTAAAGAACGGCATATTTAGACTCAATTTTAAAGACACTTAAATATGATTTCATTATATCAGTAGCTTATTGCCCATTATTGTAATATGGTATTATATTATTGTTATAATATTTTATCTTTTAACAGTAACCGCACTGATGCTAAAGGACTGGTATGTGTTATCCAATCCTGTTAAAAAAAAGTATATTTTGTTTGCATTCCAGTATTCAAAAGCAATCTAAAAACACACCAAATCCTATCCTAATCCTGTATTGTATGTCTGCAGAGGTAAACATTCCTCCTAAAAAGTGTGCATTTATCTGTGTCACCACCTCGTATAAATATGTGAGTAGATGCGTATGTGTGTATTTGGTGTGTGCTCTCACTTCTCTGAGAGGTGCGCGGAATATGGAGATAGCTGTAGAAGCCAGTGTAGACCCTCAGCTGGCTCTCAGTCACACTATACTCCTTCAGGTACCCATTGAGGGAGAAAGTCCCAGCCCAGTCCAGCCAAATAACTGTCAGGTTACCATCCACCGAAAAAGGAGACACATACTGGGGGGCTGTGTGGGGGGGGGGAGAAAGAGAGAGAGGAGAAAAGAGAAACGTTGGATGTGTGTTTGTGACCAGTCAGCTGGGAGGGGCTGAGTGACTCGATGTGTTTATTACCTTCGCTGAGTGTGGTAACAGTAGTCCAGTTGGAGGCAGTGCTGCCCATGTTGTTGAAGCAGGCAGCTCTCAGCTGGTAGGTGGAGTATGGTAGGAGACCTGCACAGATTAGTTCAGTTGTTTATTTAACCAAAACACACAACATAGACAGATGAAGCATCATGCAAGTACATCTCAAGGTCCTTATAATTTGGTGTTATCCTTTTTTTTGATGAAAGCTTGCAGTATCTCTCAGTTCAGCTCAATTATCCTTATTTACAAAGGCATCACCTGCCTCCTACTTATGTTGCTTACTTAAGTCTTCATAGATCTCCTGGTTTTGTATTATTAATGGGTAACTCACTACTGGGGATCCTGAACCTAACTGGTTGTACATTTTTTAACTGTTTTTGTTGGACCTGTGACATTGTAGCTCTTCCTTTTGCCAAAGAAACAGATGTCTATTGGTCCTTCAACGCAAGGGAGCGGCACAGGCTGGGGGGGCTGCGGGCAAGTTGATCTGAGATGTAGCTCACAGCTGGAAACAGAGAGAAAAAGAGACTAAGATTGGTGTAGCTGTATTTATTCATGCAGTCTGTCTGTGAAGGCATAATCAAATCTGAGTGCAAATAGTTTTTCACAATGTGCACTTTCTACTCACCTCTCAATGACTCCATTAGGTGCCAGAGGCTCGTCCCATTCCAGCTGAACGGAGCGGGAGGTCAGGGTGACCGGGCGAGGAGGAGGCTGCTGGGCTGGAGGTGCAGCCAGGGTGCGGATCTCACTAAGTGGACCCTGGCTACAGCACTGTCAAATGTTCAAAACAAAGATTAGTTTCAAAGATTTATAGTATTTCTGGGTGTAGAAGTACAGTGCACAATGTAATGTAAACATTGAGTTCAGGCAGAGTTTTTGCAGTAAAAAAAAAGTAACATTGGTGGAACAGGTACCTCTGCTCAAGTATTTACAGTAAAAATATTTAAGGCAAGTTGAAGTAAGTTTTCTTGCGTTGAAAAATACTTAATACTAACAGCTTCTTAGTAACATATGAAAACCGTGAAACAGCTAATGCAACATCATGACCATAACAATTTTATGTGAATTGTCCAAACAATACATCTCCAAATCAGTGATGCTATCTCAACTGTCCAAATCCAAATCTATTTTTCTGTCTCTATAAATCTATCAAATCTCTCAAGTTGTACTAGTTCACTGTTATTTTATTTAATAGTGAAGTAGCCTATAACAACGTTTCCAAAGTAAGACCAGATAAGAACCAGACTGAATCTGTGATCTCACTTTTATGACAAAGTAGAGTTATGTACTAGTATGCAGTTATGTACTAGTATATATTAGTATTGTTATTACCTGATAACAGGTGCAGGCTTCTACTCCTACCCAGTACTTGGTGTAAGGACGTAAACCATGGAGTGTCTGCTGATGGGATGTACCCTCTGAGAGCTTCAGGGAGGGGATAGTGCGGAGGTGAGTTTAAATTTAGAGTGACCAGAGTATTCAGAAACATACACATATAGTGGTTGTGCCAGGGAGGAAGAAGAAGGAATGAGAGTGAGTGATCACAGAAGATGGAAGACTGGAGGGGATGACAGTACAGAAATCAAACAAGAACCTCCAAACAAGATAAGTGAAATATTAAAAGTGTTAGTTTGTGCACTACCAGAGTGTGGTTGTTGTGGTTCAGTGAGAAAACTCTGTAAAGGCTAACAATCCCATTGGGTCGGGCTGGAGGACGAATGTCCACTACTGCTGAGGTTGCTGAAACACGCTGGAAAATAGGTGGGCCTACACCCTCAGGTGGTGCTGGTCCTGTTTTCCCATTGGTCCACGGACTGGCAGAACGACCAGCCGAATTCACTGCCCACACCTGTCAGTCAAAACCACACATCTGTCAATTATATAATAAAACTTCATTCACATATACTGTATAATTGATGGTGAATAATAGAGAGAGGACACATGACACCAAGCGAGAGCCAGAAATAAATTTGGATTTAGATGCATTTTTTTTAACTCTTAATGATGAAAGCTTCTCTTAATTACACAGTATCCAAGAGACCACCAAAAGGATATAAGGCAATTCATTGGACCATCCATCAAAACTAGCATCAGCAGTGAGAGCAAAACCTTTTCAACATGCAACCCAACACTAACATATCTGCATGACAATTACTTTTCACCTTCATCAAGGAGTTATTCTCTCTCTCTCTCTCTCTCACACACACACACACACACACACAGACACACACACACACACACACACACACACACACACACACACACACACAGAATAATCTTATTTGTGTGCTTGTGTTGGGTATAATTAGAGGGTGTACACAGCACAGGGTCAGGCAGGGTGGAGATTTGCATGTGTAAGTCATCTGTAGCCTGTCAGAAGTAGTGCAGAAGGCAGATGGATGGGTCTGAGCTCCACTGTTGAAAGTGTGTGTCTGCGTGCGCGTGATGTGTTGTTTCTAGCTGTGATAGCAGGATTTGTGCATGTCTGTGTGTGCATGCAAGTGTGTTAAGAGTTGAATTAACCTCAATAATAGTCAATTAGGCCGTGATCAATCAGATTGATTGATCTAAGTGACAGCACAGATGGACTGAGATGGGAGATGGGAAAGAAGAATAGAAGATGGAGAGATGGGGAATGTGGAGGAGGAGGAGGAAGAGGACATGAGGAAGGATGGACAAGGCACAAGGAGATGAAGCCGGAGACCAAATAGCGGAACCAGGGCTCCAAATGAATGTGCTGGGATTGTGATAGGTGTACTTCTGCTAACAAGATTTTATAGAAATTGTGCTTTCATTTTTTGGTTGTGCAGACCACGTCTCAGTGCTAACTCTTTAGTTGGAGGAGGTGCACACAACTCCAACAACACAGATAACCCTTTCATGTATGCCAAATTTTGCCTATTTCACTTTGATATACATTGCTTTTTCTGTAGTGTGTGTATTTAAATACACATCCAACACACTAAGCTGATTACTGTACTGTAGTAGAGTAGTATAATGTATTAATAGTTTACAGCAATAGGTGATTCTTACCAAAGTTTCTTAAAGTAGTTAAATTTAAGATCTTACTCTTATAGTTACCTGTTACCTGTACTGGTCAAACAGCTTGAATATTTGTAACACAGTACTGGTATCCAATGAAATAAGAACACAACCTTGAGTGCATTTATACACCACTTCTGTGAACTATTCCACAGAGTTGAAGTTTACACAGTGAATTGATATGGGTGTAGTAGGTATAATATATATAAATCATAACATTTTCAGTCATAGTAACTTCAGGGATGTTTACTGCTCTAACATACAATCATGCAAGCAGCCAGACTACTGTTTTTTTTCTCAGTATTTGTAGCAATTACATCATTGTGTGCATTTATGCATCTAAATATGAGTACCTGAATGCAACCTTTATAGTCACTTAATAAAATAATTTCGCACAAATACAAAATTTTAGTGTGTAATGTGACGCAAATCCATTAAACACAAAAGGGACACACACATCTGCCCTTGAAAATTTATTTGTATATTAATATTTGTGACTTGTGACTTTGGACCTACAGTTTACTCTCAGAAAAACCGAACTGGACTCGTCCATTAGTTTTAAAATAAGTCCTTTCACTTTTTCTGTCTTATCAGCCTTTGCAACATTTTATATACTGTTGTGTGGTGGACAAAGAAAGGGGAGAGATGGCAGGAAGAAGAATGGATGGAAGGACAGAAGCATGTGTGGAGAAGTGAGAAGGATGGGTGGAGGGATGGAAGGACGAGGGTACATTAGGTAACGGGCATGCTGTCACCCTCATAAGGAAAAGGTCAAACAGAAGCAGTTAACAGCTGTAAGAGACACTCCTATAGTGTTTGTGTTTATATAGAGACAACTGTTTTACATTTAAGCTATGCACAGTTGGTTTTCATTATCTATCAAAATAATATCTGTATTATACTTTGTTTTTAACTAACATCAACCTACTGAGGGGGGCTTGTTATTGACTAAATCTGGCATACTTACATCATAATGATGTCAGAACTGTTGAAGAAATGTAAATACTATAGGCATTACATAAACAGAGGAGGTGATTCTGTCCTCTGAGTTTTTCCGTATGTGTCTGTATTTTAGCAATCAGTTCTACTGTAATTGTGTCTTAATTGAACCTTTTATTGTTAAGTTATGATCGATAAACTATTGCTGTTATTGTAATCACTTGCGGCACCATATTACTGGAACAGAGCCTTTACACAAGGATACAAATTGTCTAGTTAAATAGACTGAAGAAAAAGCATAAGGTGAAAGAAAATGTTTTCAACTAAATATGTAGTTTCTACACAGGAACTGTGACGTGACTTGTTGCTCAAAAGAGTTTCAATTAAATCAGCTTCTGCCATCATATAGAATTATAACTGCAGTAATAAAATATTTCTACCCAGCAACAACTATGTTCTTCCCCTAGTAGCAACACACTTAAAGCTTCAATGTGACGCAAGGCTTTGGGCTTGATTAAAAAGTTTGTGCCACATAGACAGAACAGAGAGAAAAAGTTCAAGACTAAAGTCAGTCCAGATCACCTTGCCCTTGATCCAGTGCTAAAAGGTAGAACTCATCTCTTGGTCCTTATATCATCTACAGACTTTTTACTGCTCTCTCTCCAATCCTGTCCTCTCTTCTCCTATTGGCCCGTGATTTGGCTTATTAGACACAAAATAAAAATATACACTGTTAGCTGCCATGGCAGCGAAAGAGCCGCCATGGCAACAAACGACTTCAGGAAACTACTAGACAGTATTTGAGCCTTTTTATTGGACGGTTGGACTGCGGACCCCATTTGAGCACTCTGATAGGCCAACAGAGCTACTTGGCGGGTGCATCTACTTGGGGTGAAGGGGCTAAGTTGTGTGAAAGTGGGCAGTAATTAAAACCAAGCATAAAGCTGTCAATAGGAGCTTATGACCCAGTGTAATTAGCCTAATATGATTTCTCTCTCTGCACTGTGGTGTGCTAAACTGAACTGACTTATTGTCCTTGTGTACGCCTTAAACACAGAGAGAGAGGATGAGAGCCAGATAGGTACACAGACAGATTAACAGCTAAATAAAAAGCCAGGCAGATAAACAGATAGAAGGACAGACAAGTAGGTAGGTAAGAGGGTGGACTGACTGACTGGTGGATAGAGGTAGACCTGATGAATAACTTTCTATGAAAATCCAAAAGTCAATACCGTTTCTTCGCTTCTTTGTCTCTGACACACACACACACACACACACACACACACACACACACACTCACAGATGTTTCCATGCACACACAAACACAGAGTACTACTGCTTAACTGTGTTCATGGACATCACACAAATATCACCACCTTGTCCACGTACCTCAGTCCCCCACTGACAAATCCTCAGGGGACGCGTAGCGGTCACCATTAAAAGGTCTTTCTGTTACCAAGGGGGCTAACAGTTAATTCGATTGGCTGGCTGGTAATCAGGAAGTGGGGCGCTCTGAGGGCCCAGTGATTAATGGCTCTGTTGCCCGCCCGTCATCTCCCAAAGCTCCTCCCTCCCTCCCTCCTCCTGTCATAAATTAGGACCCTCGTAAATAAAAACGGCACCACAATCAGGCAAACTCAATCAATTACACAGGTTCTCTGGCCTCGGCTCGTGTGTCTGACAGGCAGGAATGCTAATGTTATTGTTGCTTCCAAAGGGCTAGCCTGTCAATTAGCGTACCAATGCACAACAGCATGAATATGGACCCCACCATTTAACACCTGTCTGATTACTTGGTTTGTGTGCTAGCGTGTGTGTGTATGTCTGTGTGTGTTGGGGTGCATGGCTGACTATATCAGTTGATGTGTATACGTGATCTGTGTGTCTGTGTGTGTATTTGTGTGCGTGACTGGAGTTTGGGAAACATTTCATTGTGAAAACAGGCTACATCTTGTCAGTCTTGTCTGATGTGTGTCAGTCACATCAGATCTCATCTTCAAATGAGGTTCACAGATCACAATAAAACATTTAATTCTGCTTCCATGTCCAATGCAGAGGGCAAGAAGAAGTAAACACTTCTGACTTAAGAACTAATACAGTCTACAGCTTAGTTACCATATTTCTGTATATGCAGAATCTATTTGCACTTTAGTATGAATTGTTCTACAATTATTTCTCTTACCCCAATTCTGCAGATTTAGGATTTCTGTAATTGTTTCTCAAAAAATACATTTGTATTTCAAAATAAATATTCTGCAAAATTTTCAACTTGTTCAAAACAAATGCTAACCTGCTCAAACTCTGTGGCTCCCTAGCACTTTTGTTTTATTCTTTCTAATTCAAATAATACAAGGATGCATCATAAAATCCAGTTCAAAATCCAGAGCTACTCTGATTTTAGTGACTTCAGAAGGATTGGTTTCCATTTCCTCTCAGATTTGGATAAATATTAGTTTAGTCAGGTGAATTTTATCAGAACTAACCAGTATTTACTGTAATTCTGCTTTTCTACTCAAGCACACATATATAAATGCACAGAGCATTGTACCTGATACTGGTATACAGTATATGGCTGGAGTGCTTCATCTTTGCAAGTAGTAGAGATATTCCTGTAGACAAGTGTTGCTGCATCACTTCTCTGGGTATCAGTGGTATGGTCCAGTCTGCGGTACACCTCATAATGAAGGACTCTACCATTTGGCTGAGATGGAGGCGACCAGGTGAGTAGAAAAGTGGTCTGTAGGCCGCTGTGCGAGTCAGGCTGGAGGTCTAACAGTGGCGCTGTTTGCCCAGCAGGGGGAGCCTCCAGAGTGAGTACAGAAGACCAGTCACTGGAGGAGCAGCCCAGTGCTGTGCAAGCCTCCAACCTCACTTCATACCTATGCACACACATTCAGGCACATATTTTAAACGTATTAATCAGTGATGTTTGTGTATAACATAGACAATTGTGTGAAAATAAATTTAACTTAAATACTTGTAATACTCTTAAAAACATGTTTGGCAACAAAAACACTAATGTACAGTGAATAAGGCTTGCATAAGACTTAAATCTGAAAAACATCAACTGACAATAAGCCAAATACTTTACAAAAAAGTTTGTCAGCAGCATTTAAACTAGGTGCTATATGTACACAATAATGCACATAAAAACTATTTCTTGTGTCAGATTCATTCAGAAATTGATTTAGGTGGACAGTAAAGGAGTTTCAGAAGGTCCAGCATGTAATCCCCAGTTTCGAACAATCAAAGGCCAGACCAGCAAGTGGAGTAGTCATCCAGTCAAAAATCACGAAATTAACAGTATATTTGAAATTCTGTTTGTCTCAACCAAATGTCAATTGAGCCATACCAGACTACAACCAACATTACAAGGTAACTAATTTGGAAGCACTGGTGTTTTTCTTTTTGGAGAAAGAAATGAATCAAGGAGAAGTGAGGGGGAGAAAAAGAGAGAGAAGGTGATGGAGATGAGCTGAATGGAGAGAAGGTCATCAGAGAGAGGGGGAGCGATCTTTAGACGATAAGGCTGATGAGCTTTTATTATCAGAATCTTATCGCCGCATACACCACACTCACACATACACAGACACATTCAAGCACACTGACATGTACACATACTGCATATGCATCCTCACACACATAGACATACACACACACTTTGGTCTAAACTGTTGCCTTTTTCTGAGAGAGCATGATAGATACATGACCACTGCTACAAGGTTGACTCTCTTTTTCCTTTATTTCTATCCGTTTATCTCTACGTCTTGCCTTGAAATGTCATTTTTATTTGCTCCAATGGTTAAATGTGTCATACTTCTGATACAAATACATAAAACCATAGATTACATTTTGATTCCACTTACCTTCACTTTGTCTGCCCTTTTAAAACCATTTTAAAAGATGTGTTAAATGACACCATCTATTATGTTATCTGATAGTTTTTAAGAAAAGTAAAGTTATTAAATAATGAAATGAGAATGAGGTATGTGCTGGTAAGGAGTGTATTTTTTTGTTACCAAGAGATGGCACTCTGTTCCCTTCTTTATCGCCCATTCTTATCTCTTATTCCTCCCCATTTTTCCTTCATTATAGTATTTATTACATAGGGAAATAGGAAACTGTGTTGTTAAGCTTCTTTTTTCTTTTTTTTTTTCTTTTTACCATTTTAGGCAATGCAGGTATATGAAAATGTAAAATCTTATCTTTGACCTTGATCCAAAACAAACAAACAAACAAAAAGCTTTATATTCTTCCTACCGAGACATGTACTGCAAAGTACATCCAGAAGATATTTTGCTGCAAACTTCAGTCCCAAAGTTAACTGTGGTGGAGATCTGCTTTGACTGACCTGTGGTAAGCAGCCAGACCATGCAGAGTCGTGTGCCGGTCAGAGAAGTCACTATCCTCTGCAGTGAACACAGTGCTGGTGATGCTGAGCTGGACTGGATCTCTTTGATACACAGTGTAACTCACAATGTCTCCATTAGGACGAGCTGGAGGACGCCACTCTACTCTCACCTGGAAAGCCAAACAACATACAGCACAAAAACATTGAAGCAACAATTTAAAGATTGCAGGAAGGTAAACCTCAGCATTACTCATGTCATGATTCAGCTGTTATTTATACGGACTGCACAGATGAATGCCTCACATGGCTTGGTCCCAGAGGCGTCAGTGTGGGAAGACTGACACCAGAAGGAGCTGACGGGTGAGTCTTTGCTGTGGCTGCCGCGCTGCTCACTGCCCCTTTGCTGTTGTTGGCCCTGACAATGTAGCTGTATTCCACGCTTGGCAATAGTGTGAAGTCGTGGTAATGGGTCTCAGTGCCAACATAGATAACTTCACTATCTCTGCGGAGTTCATACCCTGTGATGATGCCATTAGGGTGCTCAGGTGGCCTCCAGCTAACCTCCACTGACTCTGAGCCAGTGACCTTCAAAGGAAAAGTCAAAAATCACATCAAACAGAGCTCCAAATAGTATAACAAAATGTAAAACTAAACAAAACTCACCCAAATAATAATAATAATCATCAAATTATAGTTAAAAAGATGTATACAATGTATATCACACAATTATTCTGCTGATTATGAATGATCACTGTTGCTTATGCATATTTTTGCAAATTTGTGTTCTATTGAACTGAACTTCTCTTGGATGAGTGGTCAACATATCTACATATTTAGGTCGTGCACACCTAATAACAGGGGTTTCACTGGAAGTCAAAATAAATAAAAACACACCTTAAGAGTCGGGGCAGGCAGGCCAGTGGGAGGAGCCTCCTCAGTTACAGTGGACACTGTAGTGCTGGTAGTGCACCCACCGCTGGTACAAGCTAAAAGCACCAGCTGATATGACGTGTGGGGGAGCAGATCTGACAACACTGTATTTAAGTGTCCTCCACGATAAGCTTCCTCGTTGTTTAATTCCAACACATATTCAGTCACCTCTCCATTCTGTGTCAGGGGTTTACTCCAGGAAATTTTTATACTATTGGATGTGATGCTGTCCACTGTGGGAGCTTCCACTGTGGCAGGTGGAGCCTCTAGAGTTGTGATGTTTGTATGAGGGCTGGTGATGCATCCCTCAGACGTGCAGGCTATGATTGAGTAGCTGTAGAAAAAAACAGATCGGAATAAAACGTTTTACCTTCGCCATTAAAATGATTAATTATATTTATACTGTTTATTTATATATAATCCTCACAAGGACATTTTCAGATTAGTTCATTTGAGACAGAGAAATGTTGTGGAAACAATACCTATATGTTGAAAATGGCAGGACGTCTTCATCGGCGTAGCTGAGGACAGTAGGGTCAAAACTAAATGAGAAACTGACATTGTTTTTCTGAATCCTGTAGGACTGAAGTACCCCGTTGGGCTCCAAAGGAGGAGTCCAGGACACCAACACCTCACCGGGGTGGCCTTGGCGGTTTCTCACTGTTGGGGCAGCTAGACCACGAGGTGGGGCCTGTCTGGTTGTCACAGTTATCCAGGGGCTGCGGGTGTGTCCAGCGGGGTTGTGAGTACGAACACTGAACTCGTACTGTGTCCAGGGACGCAGACCAGTCACAGTATATGAGAAAGTGTCAGCATGATGTGGGGATGATTCTCTGAACAGCACCTGTTGGACAGATTTATGGATGATTGAACTTAATAAGTTGTACAGTATTGGTGGCACCTGGGTATTCTATTAGGCTAAATGGCAAATGGTCAGATAGCCCATGAACTTAGGAATTACCGCCTGTATCTTCAGAGCTCTATATATAGTTTCACCTACCCTTTCCCTTTCAACACCCTCTTCATTACTTCTTCCCTTCCCTACTTCTTCCAGACTTCGCCCAAGTAAGAAATATTCTCCAATTGGCCCGTTGGGCCGGGAAGGAGGGCCCCAGGTAAGTGATACACGGTCTGGGCCAACAAAGAGAGGCATGGGAGGGGCCTGGGAAGCAGGTGGAGCTGCTGCTGTGGTGACGTGCTGAGGTGTGTTGCGTGTGCAGCCTGCGGAGTTACAAGCTTCAAGAGTCAAAGAATACATGGTCCATGGCTCCAAACGACGAAACAGGAAGCTGCGTGATAGTCCGCTGAATTCCAGGTTCCCCTCACTGTACAGGTTATACATCTGGAAAGGAGGAGACGGGGAGCGGGGAAGAGGAAAGAAAAGTATCCAGTGAAGTGGGAGAGGAAGAGGAGAATTATTGTAGGTAGGTTAAAGTAGAACATAATTGGAACAGAGGAGGGACGAAGACACGGTAATGTGTATATGCTTGACTGCACTGACTGCAGGCCTATTTCTGTGCGTGTTGTGTGTATCAGAATATCTGTGATGGAGCTGCTGAGTTGCATGGTAAAGTTGTAAGTTGGTAATTTGTGAGTGTGCGTGTGGGCTTTCCTCTGTGTGTCTATGTATATTATTGGTATGTATCTGCTGTTACTGTTTGATTTTATCTGAGGAGCACCATGCCCCAATTAATTCGCTCAATGCTGTATGTATATATGAGTTGTGTGTTTTTGTTGCGTGTATTGTATGTACCGTGATGATTCCATGTGGAGCACTTGGGTGATCCCAGCTCAGCAGTAACGCCCTGCCCTGCTCTCTCTGCTCCAACGTGATGTTAACCAGGCCAGCCGGAAAAGCCTCCAGGGTCCTAATACCTACCCATGGACTGGATACACTCCCTGGAGGGTTACAAAACATCTAGACTCAATAAAGTGGTTCAATGGTTGGTGCTGATATGATGTATCCCTGATATTTTGAATGAGCTACTGATCATAATAAACCTACCAGCCTCGTTCACAGCTTCCACTCGTAGACTATACTGACTGTACGGTTCAAGACCATAGACTGTTGCTTCTAGGACTGAACCCTGAGAGGGAAAGAGAGACCAGGGTATGATATATGGAGAAATGGAATTACAATAAAAAAGATAAAGGAAAAATGGAGAAAGAGGGAGAATGAGAGGAAATAGAGGAAGTAGGGAGGAGGATATATAGTAGAGAAACAGAGTTAAAAGGAGAATAAAAAAGGGTGGAGATGGAAGCATGCCATAACAAGAGACGACACAAATAAATCCTGCATGAATAAAAACCAGTGCATTACTCATTAAAATGGGGAATGAAAACGAACACTGAAACAATGGCAAGCTAAGATGACATGACATGGGACTTGTGATATCAACATTTCAACATACAGGCGCTGCCGTGGTAAAGTAAGTAGACACCAGAGAAGTGGCAGAGACAGAGAGAGACTGGCAGGCAGACGGCCGTCCCTTATGGGTGAATCCAAAGCTTCCAGATTGAGTGTTTATGTCACACATGCACCCTTTCATATCACACACACACACAAACACACAGAGATACAGGCAGAGTGAGCCTGCCAGTAGCTTTAGGCAGTGGGACCCAGCCCAACACCCTGGCAGACACAGGGGCAGTGTGTATGTGTGTGTGATACAGCGGGAACGCCATTTACTAATTGATAAGAGACACACTGTTGTTTCAAAAGGCCCTGGCGTGCAATGACATGGTAGTCAGGGAGCACTTGGCTTCAGGATGTAGCATTGCTTGTTTGTTTGTTTATGACTGTGAGTTTTAAAGCAGCTATGAGAGTGATGTTTCTGTGTGTGTGTGTGTGTGTGTGTGTGTGTGTGTGAACATATTTGCGTGAATGTGAAACATATGAGGCTATATATTTTTCATGTGTTGAGTCTGCAGTAAAAATATTTGTCTGTTCAGGACTGTTTGGTTTCACACAAACAAGCATATGTAAAGAGATTAACTGGTAACCCACTTCAATGGAGTGGCAAGAGGATCAAAAAGCCTCCAATTCAAACTGAATCAAATGAAAACCCTGACAAATCACCGTAGCGTGGCACCAAGGATGAACTGTCTGAACAACAACCAGAATGCATGTATTCACAGTTTTCATGTCTGGGAGCCAACGTGTTTTTCATCCACAGTAAAATAGGATTAATAAGCCCCTAGACACCTAGACACAAGCTAAATCCTCCTGCAAATCACAGCACTTCTCAGTAGAGAGAGGGAGGGACGCAAAGAGAAAGACGGTGGAGAGAGATAGAAAGGGGCAGTGGGAGTGAGAAATATAGGCAGAAAGAAAAAAGAGATCGGAATGAAATGAAGTAAGCCGATGTAGGACAGAGAATTAGTAAAGAGGGATAGAAATAAGTAGGAGGTGAGTGAGTTAACAACTGATGAAAGAAATAAAAAAAGGGAGACAAAAAAAGGCGGGGGTGTGTGACAAAGAGGAAGACAGAAAGAGATTGAGTGAATGGGTAAAAAAAAAGATGGAAGAAAGCTAAAGCGGGAGAGAGAAAAAAGATAGATGTGGCAAAGGGGAGAGACAGATTAAGTGAGCGAGAATGAGAGATCTCTCTACCTTAAAAGGCAGTGAAATATGTGAGGCATGTGGCCTATAAAGCGGTTAACATATGCACATTGTCAATAGTAGCATCTGGTGCTGGCAGCTTTTATAGGAGCATGGAGACTCAGCTACACGCCTCTAGATGGCAATACATTCAAACACTTTATCACTGAAACACACCACATTAAGTGCTCTCTCTCTCACACACACACACACACACACAAATACTCAACAATCAAGCACTATGAAATTCGCCACCTCAGCCTGCTAACTGCGTGTGTGTGCGTGCACTCAGGCAGTAATCAAATGGTGTAACACTAAAACACACTACTATTACATTACATTAACAGCTCCCTTAATAACTATTCCTCTGTCATACATACTCATGTGAAGACACACACGCAAACACTTCCACAGTATCTTATAACACACATATTAAGGAATATGTAGTCAAATATGCACAAAACTGCCAGAAAAATAATGAAATGACTAACAGAGTTAAGGTAAAATTAATATTCACTAATCTCTGCTGAAGGTAAACAAACTGGAGTATAGAAAATACTGAATACCACACAGTTGGAATTGAATTTCTGTCATGTATTACATTTGTATAGTCCTTTATGTGTAGTATATAGCATCTGACCTTAATGTGTGTAAGATCAAATATTTAGAGCTATTTAGAGCTACAGTTTATTGCACTTTAACAATGGGTGTTTATGATCCCACAGTAAAGTTTAGGTCATGTTCAAATGTACAGTAGGATTTTAATTTTTTTTTTATTTTTGCTATAGCATTAGCAACATCATAGCTTTACTGATTGTCCAAGTCTGTATTTGGAAAAACTGCTTCTGATAAATGGTTATGTTTCAGTTAAGCCAATTTTTAAAAAAGGCCAACCTATGAAGACCACATGAAAAGCTACAATGTAAGATGTGAGAGCAGTGTTCTCGTCAAGCTAAATTCAGTGTGCATGTGCACGTGTGTGGGGATGATCAAAGTCACTAGTTAATAATGCCAAATGCAAAAGAACAGAGAGGGAGCAGGAAGTCAGAAGAAAGAGAAGGGGGTGGGGGGGGGGGGGGGGGGGGACAAGAGATATTTGCCCAGATGTAAACGAAAGAAAGTGTAAACAAGACAGAGGAAGAGAAAAGGAGACAATGATAGGGAAAGAAGAGGAGAGACAGGAAGAGGTCTTGCTAATTTATACATTAAAGAACCCTGAGATCTTACATGGTTCAACACAACTTAGCATTGAGGGCAAGGAACCAGTCTATTCAATCTTTTATTACTTTCTTCTCTTTGGTGTGTGTGACAGTGTGTGTGTTTTTGCATGTGTAGCCTATTTAAAAGAGCCAGTGTGCATGTGTGCTTCTTGAACCTTCTGTAAATATATCGGTATAGGGTGTTTATTTGTGTGCATTTGCATGTATGCTAACAAGCCCACATCTGCATGCATCTTGTTTTGTACCCGTGTGTCCGAGAGCACAGCTGAGTGTGTGTGATATTCAGGTGGAGAGGCATGGTGTGGCCGGGGGGACAGTGTGTGATACTAATTAAGAATAACCATGTGTATTTGTCAAAAGAATTATGCTGATTATCTCACAAAGGCCCCAGTACTGGGCCCCGCAGAGAGACAGAGACAGACCACCATTAGCATATGGCTCCACATGTTGCCCCCCACCCCCCTCTCCCCACACACACACACACACACACACACACACACACACACACACACAGGTAAAAGTAAAGTAAGTGCCTAAGAACATACATGAAAGAACCATGCCTAATGATAGGTGAATGGGGTCCAACTGGTCTGCCTTTGGGGTGTTTCTCTCCACAAGCCTTCTCTGGCCGCTCTGCTCTGTCATATTAAGTCCTGGAGAGATAATAAAGCACCATGCTGTTTCACCTTTTCTTATGTGTCTTAGTTCTTTGAGTGTATGGTAAAACATGCAATGATCAGATATGATTCAATACATTTCAACTCAACTCAGTTCAATTGAGCTCAATTCAATTCAATTCTTTAGTCCAGTCTATTAGTACAAGCTGTGCCCTGACCAGCACTTTGAGAGCGGTAATTGTTTTCGGAGGTTTCTGAGGTGAGCCAGTGAACCACATGCTGCTCTCTCGCGCCCCATGCCAAGCTCTCAAGCCAAGTTTGTGTGTGTGCGTGCGTGTGTGTACGTATTTATGAGTGCATGCCTAATTCAGTGCTCCTGGAACAATTGCCCTGTGCCTGTTTGCAAATGCCCTGCGTGGGTGTCCCTGCTAGTCAGTGTGCGTTAGACAAACCCTGACACATACAGACGTTCGTGCGACACGTACACACACATACACAGAAACACACCCACAGACACACATAGTGTGCCATTAGGCATGTGTTTTGTCCGTGGCCAGCACAGACATAGAGAGGGACTGCAGGGGTCTGGAACAGGCATGCTCACTTCACACCGACAGCCATGATTGGCTTTGGCGGTTGTAGACCCCAGGAACAGCATATTTGGTGTGTAAATGAGTGTGTGTGTGTGTGTGTGTGTGTGTATGTATGTATGTGTTTGTGTGTGTGTGTGTGTGTGGCTAAAGACCAGTGGACAAATTCTGGCGAGTGAGGGATGGTACGCTTAAAATCCACAGATATCTCAACAAAAATTGAAATGAGGAAGACATCTGATCTAAGCATTATTTCATTTGGCAGAGCAATTCAATACAAAACATTATTACAAATGCATTATTTACCAAGGCTGCTGGATTCAATTAATGACTAGTTGGTAAAACAAATTAAATAAAAAAAAACAAGAAAAACTGTTCAATTAAGGGCTGTAAAAAACACACAGACACACTCACAAAAACACCGCCATAAAACGCCATGTGAACACAAAAGCTGTTGTGATATAAAAATCCTCGTCCTCTATATTTGCATTATTTCTTCTTTGGGTGGGTAGAGATGAGGAACAAAACTACAGTAAAACTAAGCTGAACTGAAGTCACTTTTGGGGCAGTGAATTTAAGTTTAATCCTTATACTGGAGGCCAATTGGAGTACTGCATTAAACCATAACTCAAGGTTTACATGTATGAAAGAGAAAAACTTTATCAGGACATTAACAAAATAAATCAGAGGTAACATTCTGTATTTTAGATGAGACTAAACACACACACACACACACACACACACGCACACACACACTTACACATGCACATGCTTTCCTCCAGAGTTAAATGGATTCAGTTGTCATAAATATACTGAAGTCCTTTTTTTCTTGTTTCTCTTATAAGCACTCACACTCTGCATTCCTCTAAAGTGATGACCATCATATCCCAGTTGCAGTGCTAAACACCCATTAGGACAAGTGGAGAGCACTACACTGAATGGTGTGGCCTCCTCACAGACAGACACACAATAACACACAACCTATCATTACTGAGAGAGAAAAAGATACAGAGAGGGAGCATGAAGAAAGAAGGAGGAAAAGGACATAGTAGAATATAAAATCACTTAAAAAAATCACTTGAAAGAGTGAGAGGGAGACAGCAGAAGAGGGAATGGATGGGGGCAAAGATGGTGGATGAGAATAACATAAATACTGTAATTTGTAACAGAGGTAGAGAAAACCCAGATGGAAATGTAGCAATGGAGGGAGGACTGAGCAGTATGGAACGATAGTTGGAGGAGATGGGGGGAAAGATTGCAGTGAGGAGAAGAGGCACTGTTGCGCCCTGATTATTTGGCTGTTTATGCAGAATGCTGAGAGCCCTCCAATCAGAGCTAAAGACCACTAACAAAGGGGTCTGATAGGGCGAGGGTCTAATGAACTCTGCATCTGAGTCTCCTTATTCTCTCCTCTCATCCTTCCTTCCTCTCTTCACCTGTGTCCCCCTCCCCTCTCAACCTCCTCATGCCTCTCTCCACAGCCTCTGTGCACTTAACTCTGCATTTCTCTCTTGCCTCCACTCCTTTGTCTCCCTCATTTGTTAAAAGGTGTCACTGGGAGCAAGGGCAAAGCCTTGTCATTCCTATTTCTTTGACCACCCTCCATGACCACTGGCTCTTTGGTGAATAGCCAACTCAAAGAGGATAACTGAACAGAAAGTAAGAGAGGGTTCAAAGCAACAAGTGAAGGAGTGAAGCTGTTGCCTAAACCTGTTTCCATGTCACAACAGATTCATTTATTTTATTTACATATTTAACCTGGCTAAAACTGGTGAAATCCATAATGTCACCTGATTTGTTAGTTTTCTAGCTTTCAATTATAGTATATCCTCTTGAGGATTAAGACATTTCTATAGCCATGACTAGGACTGGGTATCGTTTAAAAATGTACGATACCAGTACCAAACCAGTACCCTTAGAGTACTTAATTTAATACCTTGCGTAAAATGCCACCAGTTGAAGCCACAATAATTGACTGGTATTACTATTGTTATTGTTCTTATGGACAAGCAAGGTGATCTTTTTTCTGTTCTTTTTTGCGTTTGAAATAACTGTTAAATAGAAATAATTGTACCAGATCCCTTCTCATCCTAATTAGGTCAGAGGATGACAGCTTGGTCATTTTTTTTGTATTTGAATGAGAGAAGAATAACTTAGTGACCACTGTGAGTTGTGAAAAAATAATATAAGTTAAGTTATTGATACGTTTGCTGAAATTCAACCACGGAGAATAACTTTAACTTTGGATCAATAAATCTTGAAGAACTGAATTGAAAGATATCTGCGAATGCTTTTGCCTTTTTGTCATGAGTCCCAAAGCTCCTCCAAAAAAACTACTTACTAAACTACAGAAGCAAGCAAAGGAAAAAGAAAGCCAGCACATCCAGCCGATCACACCGACTACATCTGATATAAGCAGCTGGAGGCTCTGTGAGTAAAATCAGCTGATGTGCTGCTGCGCCACAAAAGCGCTGAACTGATATAATGGAACGCAGTAATCACTTGGTGACAAGTGATGTGAATTGCAATTAAAATGCACAAAGTAGTTAAAGGATATCAGAAGATGAAACCAATGGAAAGCCAAGCTTGTGGTAATAAACTTGCAACAGTGACAGCAAAACCATACAAACAGTCATTTCTTCCCGATCTGGTCACAAAAAGGATTGAATGCAGTGCTTGTTTGACTGGAGAAGTTTCAATACTACTTGGTACTGGGTTATTTTGGTCAGTACCTTAAAGGTATCGTGTACAGATGAAACATACAAAAAGACCACATCTTCAACACTTGGTGAATTACGGAGATGTGCTGTAAATATATAGAAAAAGCACAAGCAAATACTGTACAAGCGGCCAATAGAACAGAGCTTTTTGGTGAACATTAAAAAACCACGTGTCAATATTGTTGGAAAATTTGCTAACAATGTTTATTTTAGATTAGATCATTTTGTTTAGATAATGGCTACACGCTTTGTCATTCACTAACTGCTTCATCAGGTTTTTTTTCTCGTGTATTTAATTTAACAAAAGTCACATGTGACCTGGGATGATGCAGGGCTTAACATATATAAGCCCATATCGTCATGAAAAATGTCTCTTGATTCTTCTTGCAGTTAATCTGCAAATGCAGTTTGAATAGAAGGAAAAGAAGAAGAAAAGAGCTGTCTTACTTTCGCTAGAAGCCCTGCAACCACATGGTTGGAGCTACGGCTTTGTCCTCCAAGGACTGTGATTAAACAATCATGGCTACTGTCTTAACTCCCAGCTGTCAGATCATTGTTTTCTATTGGCACTCTCAGCATGAGTTGCGGAGAGGCTAGCGGGTGTCTTGCCAGTTCTGGAGCTAGGCTAGCGAGGTAAGTGTTGTCCTAAATTAAAATAATTTGCCCTTTTGACAGGGGAGCCTGTTTTCGGGCTTCTTTAAACCCTACTTGTTGCTGTATTGTTTCACGCTAGAAGTAGACATAGCAGTACTTACTAGTAATTTAAGGTTCTTTCGCATGTCAACTTCCAATATTTCCTCCTTAGTTTTGATAAAGAGCGACGGCTCCCCAGTAATTGGCTTCATTTATGGGTAAAACTTACTTTGATTTTTCAGAGAGGGAGTTCTTATTTTGATTTGAGTTTAAAAAAGAAACTCACCCTGATCTGTTACTATTGAGTGCTTTTGCCCAAACTGTTTGTTTGAAAAAAAGGTATATCTGTCTACAAGGGCTTCCTGCAAACAGTATTAGTAATATGTATGACCAGAGAACTTGGCGGGCTATGGTATGGCTAGGTATGGCTTGTCCAATCCCCACTTTTGGAGCCAGGCCGGAGGGCCCTCCACACTCTCCTTGTAGTTGCGAGGGAGCTGTTTCGCCCAGCAGAATAGCAGGCTTTGGGGTGGGGATCCAGGCGAACAAGACTTGCCAGCAGTATGGTAGGTTCATGTTGATTTGAAGGACGCATATTTTCACATCCCAGTAGTGTTGCATCACAAGGAGTAATTGTGTTTTGCATTCAAAGGTATAGCCTATAAGTTCAAGGTGTTCTCATTTTGTCTTTCCCTAGCGCACAGGTCTTCATGAGGTGCAGACAGGCAGCGCTGGCCCTGATGCAATCCAACAGTATGCAGATCCTCCCATATTTGGACCACTGGCTGATTTGTGCTCCAGCCCCAGGAGCAGGCCGAGCAAGATACTGCTGCCCTTCTATGTCATGTGACACGGTTAGGTCAACCGTCAATTGCTCAAAAGTTGTCCGATACCCAGCCAAAGGGTGAAGGTCATTGGATTCACCCTGGACTCCTGCCAAATGCTAGCCTTCCAAACTCCACGGCAAGTTGAGGCCATACTCCAGCTTCCTTTCAGAGAAGTACAGCCTTCCTCAGGCTGTTGGGTATGTGGACATCAGTGACATTGGGTCTCCTATATAATCCTTATTTTATTTATTTGTAGAGCACTTTTCAAAAACAAGTTACAAAGTGCTTTAACAAGTGTAAAGAATAATACAAAAAAAAAAAGAAAAGATAAGAGCATGAAAATTTTATATAAAATTAGTAAAATACAATAAAATAAAAGGGATAAAATAAAGTCAAATAAGATCGGGAAAAGCTCTCCTATAAAAGTATGTTTTAAGAAGGGACTTAAAAGAGTTCACTGACTCAGACTTGACTTGATTTCCTCGCGCAGGCTGTTCCAGAGCCTCGGGGCCCTGACAGCAAACGCTCTGTCCCCTTTAGTTTTCAGTCGAGACTCTGGAACAGACAACAGACCTCTGCCCGAGGATCTCAAGGTACGTGCTGGTGCGTATGGGACTAAAAGGTCAGAAATATAACAAGGCGAGAGGCCATGAAGAGCTTTAAAAATGATCAATAGAATTTTAAAGTCAATTCTAAAACATACTGGGAGCCAGTGTAATGAAGCTAAAATAGGAGTAATGTGGTCATATTTCTTTGTTCTGGTTAAAAGCGTGGCAGCTGAGTTCTGGACAGTCTGGAGTCGATCAATAGATTTTTGGGTTAAACAGGTGAAAAGGCT
>NC_060169.1:23858425-23882619 GCF_021292245.1 Micropterus dolomieu
GCTAACATTTCTGAGCCCCGTTTGTTTGGGTGAAGTCCGTCTGTCTTAAAAAGAGACATTCTTTGCCAGAAAATATTAAAATTATCCACATAAAACACACGGTGAGCCCTGCAGGCGGACTGGAGCCAGTCGTGGAGGCCAAGGAGTCTACTGAAGCGGCCAGCACCGCGACCAACTGTGGGAATGGGACCAGAGATAAAAACGGACTTTCCACACTGCTTTAAAAAGTTAAAAAGACGGTTAAAATCTGATTTTGTCAGCTCAGACTGCCGAAGAGCTGTGTCATTTGTTCCGACATGGACTATCACTCTTGTGATGGAGGACGGGAGCGACGGCATCAGGTCCTGGAGTTTTTTTAAAATGTCAGCCGTGGTGGCACCGGAGAAGCAGCGAGTGGTAGCGTTAAAGAAACGGAGGTTTCTGGTTATATATATATATATATATTTATGTCCCTTACAAGTTTGGATCAGTGGCATCCATTTAGATCCAAGGTTGAACAGATTAAGAGAATCAGGGTGTCCAGCAGATGCCTCCTTGTGTTGCAGCCGGAGGTTGTAGAGGCAATATGGCACAAATATGGCATCAGAGGTGGACCTGTTCAGAACATTCCACTGGAACAGGATGCTCTGGCAAACCCGGGGCCAGATCACCTCCTCTCTGCCTTTCCACCATTTCCACTGATAACTGAAACCCTGCATCTGGTACTGGAAGCCCTGCTTTTGAGACTCTGGAGCAGGAGGGGTTGCCGGAGCTCATTGTGGCCATTCTAGACAATGCTTGTGATTCCATCAGACACGTTGTAGCGCTTACCAGAAGAAGACCAAACCAACAAAATCTAAACAAGTCAGCAAAATCAGTCAGGCAGAATGCTCTGATTCTGAAATGCTCTCTGTGTGGTATGAAGCTGTGCAGAAAATGGACCAAAACTGGGTCGCAAAGAGCCATTGCCCGGTAGAAGCACAAAAAAGTAAATTACAAAACAAATTAACAACAAGTCAACAACGTTGGGCAGACAAAGTGTTACGTATGTAACTACAGTTCAGTGAATTCTGGATGACTGTCAGAGTTCTCGGTCACTCTCTATAGACATTTTTCATGCTGACGTGGGTGGGCTTATATAAACTATGCTGTGTCATCCCAAGTCACATGTGACTTTGTTGATACTGAATACTAGACCTGCGTGTGCGCAAGACAGATAACATGCAGTGTTAAGCGCTGCCTCTGGCGGCACATTCAGAATTCACAGAACCATAATAACATACATAACTCTCAATTTATACTGCATTAGTGTAACTTAGAGGTGCTGGTAGGTAGATTTAGTTACTTCTGGTCAGAGCCAGGCTAGCTGTTTACGCCTGCTTCTAGTCTTTCTGCTAAGCAAAGCTAAGCTAAGAGATACATTTTGCCAGTGAGTAATCAATACTTGTCATAGAATGGGGTTTCCAGCCACTTTGAGTGAAAGCAGACCTAACTTTAATTTTCAACATTATGATGCTCTTTTGTACTTCAGAACTTTAGTAATGTTAGCTCGCTTGCATGTGAAACAGGACACCTGCCGGCTGAGCTATTCTCAGTCCCTTCTGTGATGCTGACTTTTTTGCCTTACATATGAGCAGGTTAAATTGTATCCTCTTTGGTCACATCTGTATTATGCATATCCAAGCAAACTCATGTGTCAGTCAGAAACACTTTCCAACATACAGTATGACATGTTGACACAAGTCGTAAACTATGTATCTGTATTCATACAATATGTTCACACCATGTGTTTAACACTATTACTTGTTTGTCCCTATCTAATCATTCAACACAGCTGCAGACCATTCATGTCTAAGTACACACCACATATTCTGATAACGTGTCCATACTTATATATGTCTCCTTACTGCGCATGCCTAAATACACACATTCTGTGTAGGTGACACACACACACACTGAAACCTCATGTCGGCTTTGAGACACAGTTCGCCGGCTGGCCCTCACTGTCCCACACTCTCTGACGGGCTCTTAATGGTAAACTAACAGATTGTAAACATGCTGCTAGCTCTCTCTCTTTCTACGTTCTTGGAATTAATCACTCTTTCTTTCGCTCCATCTCATTGTCTCTTTCTCTCTCTTCTTTCCTCACTCTCCTCTTCCCTTATACCCCTTTTACTTCATTCTTCCCCCTCTATCCCCATCCCTTCATCCCCTTTCCTCTCTCTCCCACTCTCCCTTTTCCAGGGGTATTTTTTAAACAATGTGTCCTTCATGTACGGTTGGTTACGGGGTGTACAGAAGGACATCATTAGCGCTGGTGGTTAAGCTGTAATTTACACCATTACCGAGGTAGGGGCCATTTTTATTGCCTAGTAAATTTCAGCTCTGAAATATTTAGACCATATGGCTCAATTTGTGTAATAACCTTAATTTCCAAGCACCCTTCAGCTCCCTTCAGCGCCGGCTGTTGTTGGCGGATGGCAGAGTGGTGTGTGTACACATTCATATGTGTGTGCAAGGTTCAGGGTTGGAGTGCGTGCGCGCACGCACGCACGCACACGCATACACGTACATAGAAACATGGACATGGCAAAAATGTTAATGCATACTCTACACATTGCACACTGTCTCTTCCACACACTTTCACTCATTCTTTCATTCACACACACTAAAACACAAGCGCACACACACACACACGCATGTATGCATGGCGGTAGCAGATTAATAGGGTGTCAGCTTGTGTTTGGGTGAGGGAGCGTCAGGCGTCGGCCAGATGGTTCTCAGGGATGATGACTGTCAGGGGTCCTGCTCTGATCAATGGGATGTATTAATACAGCACACATGCACACTCACTCACACACACACACACACACACACACACACACACACACACACACACACACACACACACAAATTGTTGAACATACACACACAAAACAAAAAAATGTTATGCATGCACACAGGCACACGTGCAATCATATTCAGACATATGTATCCACATAGATTAACACACACACATATGTATGCACGTGGTCTAACTTCACCAGTGATCCCAAGGGCCACAGTGTAACATCTGGAAGAGCCAAGGGAGTGAGGAAAGGACAGAAAAGTAAAGGAGGAGAAAGAGGGAGGTGGTAGGCAGGGAAACACAGGAGGCAGGAGAATTTAAAATGTGGATAGAGGGAGAAACGATCAGTGACAGATGCAAGGGAGGAGAGAGGAGTGACTGGAGGAGGGAAAGGAGGTGCAAAGAGGGAAGAGATAGCGGATTGAGGAGGTGTAGAGAAGGGTTAAAGGTGGAAGGCAGATAGAAAAGAAGAGCTGGGGAAATGAAGGGTGCAGTGGAAAGAGATGTAGTGGAATGAGGGTGGATGCAGAGGAAAACAGGACAGAGACCATAGAAGGGAGGGACTGAGGAGGAAGAAAATTAGGGACAGAGCAGAAAAATGTGGAAGGTAGTAAAATATGTGGAAAAAGAAAGATAGAAGAAAAGAGAAAAACTGAACGTGGGAGTGGGGGGGTTGGCCCAATGAAGCCCTTGGCTAGAATTTGTTGAGAGCAAAACTAACGTATGTAGTTAGAAAGTCAATGAGTTTTCCAGAGACGGGAAATACAAACAGTTCATTTTCATGTGTAAAATTAAAAAAAAAGATCTGGATGGAGGGATGGAATGAGAAAAAGAATAAAGAGTGAACACCATCAGGAAGAAAATTAAGAGAAGAAGAGAGAGGACAAAATATAATGGATAAATATAAAGCAAAAGAGAAGTAAGGGAGCCCATGATGCAATAAAGGCAACTTGACAGGGTTGTTTGAGTGACTAACATGTCTGTCAGAAAGGTGTAAAGCATGGAGAGTGAATTTGTGTGTGTGTGTGAGATTGTGTGCGCCAGGCGGTGCACAGGGGTCTAGTGAGGCAGGCCGCCTGCGCTTCGTACCCTCATTCCGTCCGATTGCCATGACGACCCCATTAATCAGCCAAGCTGGCACAGAGCAGGGTTCCCAGCCCAGCCTGAGATCAATACACACACAAACACACACATACCAAATGGACATAGACACATAGACACACACACACAAACAATGCATCCACAAACTAAGAAATTTTGTGCAGCAAAGAATGGGCGGATCAGTGAACATTACGGTCAGAAAAAATTAACTAAGCAATGATGAAGAAGTGAGGATGAAGCATACAAGAGAAAATAAAAAAATATAGAGCTAAAGTGGAAGACTTAATGTCACTTCCTGCAATTTCTCCTTAAGGGCTTCTGAAAACACAATTTACAATCTATATTCTACGACAAACTGAAAATATACTATAGGACTTCCTATTAACAAATCATAACATTTGAACCCTTAGTGATTTCAGTCATTTTAAGGAATGATTAATCTGTTAGCATTAAAACAAACTCCACCCACCCTCTCTTTTAACTTTTTTATGTTTATGTATAATCAATATTAGTTGTTTATTTTAAATCGCACATATCTGTCTAGACAAATGATGTGAACTGTATGACGTACTATTGACTGTTACGTTTACACAGATTCAGTACCACATCACAGATGAGTCTCCCTGAGTCCAGGGTTACATGCAATATGTTTGGAATTCACATTACAATATGTTGTTGACCTGGATTTTAAACAATTTGCATTTTTATAAACTGAAACAGATTTTCTGACTGGAAACGAACCCGGAAGGTTTGCACTGACCCAAATAAATAATAGTAATAATAATAATAATGTGATGGCTTAGAAAAAAATGGTTTATCCCTATTTTCCAAAAGTCCATTTTCCAGCATCCTAGATAATAGTCACTCTTTTGACTGATTGCTTGTTATCTCTTAAACCACCAATTAATTTGCATTGGAAGTGTTAAACATTTATCCAATATTGCTAACTAGCACAAAGTCAAGACACAAATGGTACAGAATCCCATATAACCTCTTCTGTTCAAGTTTGCTCAGAACTTTTTTCACTTTCCTTGTCTATTCCTAAACAACGGAGCGCATGTTGTGAAGGCAACCGCATGACAAATGACCGCCACCAAAATAAGTCTATGCCATGTCAATGAGCCTCTACACAAACTCACATACGCACACACACAAACAGAGTGTTCCATATCAATGAGAAGGTGAAAGGTCTCCATTTACATCTTGTATTAATTATGAGTGACAAGCCAAAGGTCACGGAGGGAGAAGAGGCCACTAGTATGGACAGAATATAGATCTATACTTCTACCTCCTCTCCTTCCTCCTTCCCCTATCTATCACTCTGTCTCGCCCCTCTTATTCCTTCAATTGTCACCCCCCCACCCACTTCTTTCTCTCTTTCTCTCACATACACACTCCCTCTCTCAGTCTCATATTTTCTTTTTTCTAATCTCTATGAACTGTGTTGCTCTTTGACTCTGTCTCTGCCCATTTCTTTTCTCTAAATGTGTGCATTTTGATGTGATAATCTCTATTCCTCGTTTTCCTCCTCCTCCTTTTTTCATCCATATCATCTACAAATCTCTACTTATCTTGTTTGTTCATGCTTTTGTTTCTTCTTTCTCCTTTTTATAAATGGATATTTACTGCATGCAAGTAGAATCATAAAAGAATGAGCTTCAGATATTAATATACAGACACACACACGCACACACACACACGCACAAACACACACACACACACAGACACACATGTTTGCAGAGAGGATGCAAGCCACTGTGAATATCCCCGCAGCTTTGGGTGAACTTATCCTGCCAACTCATATTTAGAGTAGATGATAGCCGTTAACAGTAGTATGCAAGTGTGCATGTAATCTTCGTGTCTGAGTCGGTGTGTGCGCCTTTGGTTTAAAGGGACTTCCTTACAGATATTTCCTGTGTTGGAGAATCATGAATGGCACAGAATTGTGGGAAGGGCCCCTGAGAATAGCAGGCCAGGCAGTGAGTATGTGTGTGTGTGTGTGTGTGTGTGTGTCCTCAGGCCCCTCACTGGCAAACAGATGGCACCAGCACCACAGGTAGAGTCCAAATTTCTTCACATGCATCACAAATGACAATAGACACACACACACACACACATATATACACAGAATATACTGTAAATCATATATGTCAATAGTTTTTATCTATTTGTTAATGCTTGGGAATTTTATAAATGTATTATGCATTTATAAGCATGTTTGCATAGTTTGCGTTCACAAGCTTTTGCATATGTGAGTAATCCTACCAGTACTTAGTCTCCTTTATAGCTGTGTGCTTTACCCAAATGATATTGGATACAACACATAGCGGCAGAAATGTTATCAAGAAGGAGACTCTCCTCACACATAAATGCATGCATGCTCCCGTCATCCAGTTTTCACTGCGTGTGCATCCATGTGTATGTGGGCATTTACCTCCACAGTGAGAGCAGTAACAGTAGTTGAGTTGAGCGTTGGGTCTTGTTGTTGCTTCTTGTAAACCAGTCTATAATGGGAAATGAGACCGTTGGGCTGTCCCGGTTCACTCCATTTCAGATGGGCTGAATATGCACCTGTCAAAGTGCACACAGCGTGTTGGACTGTCAGTGTTTCAACACAAAATAACATTTTATACCAGTTGACAGGTGACTGTGAGAACTCACCGGTGGGTGTGACAGTGGGAGGGGCCATATCTTGTGGTTTTGCCTGTAAAGTCTGACCTAAAGCCCACTGGCTCAGAACTGAGCCTTTGGAGTTGTGGGCACGAACCCTGTACTGAAGGTAGTTGAAGGGTCGCAGGGCGGGGCTTGCATCAAAAAATTCAAGAGGCCCACTGGACCAGATGAAAACCAACAGCTCCTCCTCTGTTCCTACTGGACGCCTATAATAGAATAAATATTTGGATCAGCCAATCATCATCATTTATAGCACAAATAAACAAAATGTCTCGGACTGAGCCACACAACACTATTCAACACATTCAGCTAAATTTATAGTTTTCCAAGACATGCTGTTGTTGTGATGTTAGCTGTGAATATTGCTGTCTGGAGCAGGTGTGCTGGCTGTGACTGTCTTGTCCTCTCTGCATGTTAGCGTTGCAGCAGCAACTGTAGCGACAGTTTGCTAACCCACAACCGACCGAACATTAGTTACATTACTTGCTGTATTATTTTTCATGTACTTTAGGAACCTTTGGTTACTAAAACAGTACAATATTTCCAAAGGATACTTTATGTATCTGTTTGCACCTGCAATGAATTACAATACATTCAAAATACTCTTGAATTATGCTCCAAACAAATAAAAATATATTCTCAAGTGTGTTATCTAAATGTGTTTTACTATATTTTAGTGTACTGAAAATAACTAATAACATAAACTATAACTATAACAAAAACAATATGAACATCCACAATGCTGAATGATCAGTGGTCTCAAGCACACGCTGCATGCTCAAGCTGAGTCTGCAACTTATTAGATATTGATCACCAGTTACTCTAGTAAATTGTGCAGAGAACCAAAAAAAGCAACAAAAGGATAAAGACTGTTTTTCAGTATATCTCAGGTTTGGTCTGTCAATGTTTTATCATTCATAAAATTGCTCTGAAAGTGATCGCAATAATATTGTTTGTCGTTACAGTTGTGGTATGGACTCCATCCACTTGAGTAAGAAACATTTTTAACATGATTTTTAACATTTTGAAACTATATATTTACAGTTATTGTTATAGTTATCATTCTTGGTGTGGACGACCCTTTAGTTTGTATGGAACTGAAATAAAACATGCAACATCACGTCCTAAACATCATGTGTAAGTCACTGGCTGATGCAAGCAACCTGATGTCTTGGTAAGCCTCTTCGTCTGTGATTACATAGGGTTTCAGGTGAGTGTGAGCGAGCGAAAGAGAGAGATTTTCCTATTTTATCCAAGTCCCTGTCTGCCTGAGTCTGATCATGCCAGGTGTGTCAGTGTGTGTGTGTTTGTGTGTGTGAAGTGCTATGCTAATGTGTGTTTCCTGAGGACTTAAAGGGCTTAGTCTGGTCTGACCCTGCATACAGATCACACACTCTTTGGTCAACAAGCAGACCACGACCTTCAGCATGCATTAATACTCACGCACAGCTGCACATACACACGCACAAAGTATGTAGATTGATAAACAAACATTTGCCTGACGACATGTCACCAAAACTTCTATACTTTTCTGTATGAAAAGGTAAATATGTTTATTATGTGTATGGACAGAGTGTGTGTACAATATGTGATGTATGTGTGTTACTTCTGGTTCATTAGTGTTGTAGTGATAGACTGAGTAGATAATGTGAGCGCGTGAATACGTTGGTTTGTGTAAGTAGGCAATAATGTAAAAATGTCTGCTTGTCTGTACTTCATTATTACCAAAAAAAAGATTGCTCCTCCAGACAGCGAGTCGCATATAAATAAAACACATATGTTCATTTGAAATGGATGCTTCTTTTATTTCAGAGGTATGCAAAGCTAAAAGCTGGGATAAAATATATGAATATATGAGTACATCATTTATGTATACAAGTATACAAGTACTGTACATCTCAGGCACATGAGCACCAATAGAAGAGTTGAAAAAATGTGGCCTAAACTAAGATTTTGTTTGGAAAAGCTCATGTAACAGTCAAAGTTTTGTGCCAAAAAACACACATAAATTAACTTTGTCTGTTTAAAATAACATTATGGTAACTCAGATGATTCAGATGGACACTTAAAAGGGATATAATACAGAATGCCACAGGCATTTAGTACCTCAAAACTTGACACTGTCACCTAAAAAGATGACAACCATGATGCATCATTGTCATAATCACTGCAAAAATGGTAGGAGGTCAGAGTGGTTGGTTGGGTGTGCAAAGTGGGTGATTTTGATACTGTCTCCTACAACCACCAGTGTTGGTTGCTTTTAACCATGAAAGCAGTCTGGCCCTTACTTCAACCAAGCAGTTATACAGTAGTTGCCATAATATAACCATATCTTAAAAATAGGCGGGCAGGTTAGAAAGTGTTGATGAAATAGTGTTAAGGGTAACTTTGGAAGACAAACTGTGTAGCAAAATTTGTCCGTTCGCTCCTGAGATGTCAACCCATTCTTTTTTGGTATAAGGAGGAATGTGCCCTCAGTAAAATTATCAAGGTCTGTGTGATTAGTGTTTCCAGCACCTTGTTATTTCCATATTGCTAAAAATTCCAGAGGAAAAAGGGGGCCTTCCAGTATACATAGTATACATACAAGTATACATAATAAAGCAGGCACTGGTTATATGTCTCAATGTACTGCTCATGCAATGTACATTTTCATTTTTGTATGTATGTACAGTATGTATACAGTATAGTGTATATGTGTTTTTTTGTATGCGTATGTTACCTGTATATGTGGTAGGATGTGATGAGCCCATTGGGTTTTTCGGGGGGTGACCAGTGGATCTCCAGGACATTGGCTCCAGCTGCCTTTACTGTGGGGAGTGGCAGACCTTCTGGGGCGGTCTCCAAAGTCCGAACATATGCTCCCTCTCCTACTCCACACCCCTCTCCAAGGGGCAAAACAGAAGCAATTTGTCACAAAACCCACATTTACAGGAACATGTCTTCAGTGCATTTGTTTATTTTACATTACCAAATCAATTAAATCAAATCAATCAATTATATATCTTAAAGCTAAAGCAGGTTAATATGCCAGTGGGAAAAGACATTTAGCTATTGTTAAACATCTTTGTTTAATGACTGGTTGGACGCAGACTGCATCATAGGTCTTCTCACATAACGTGATGAAGTTGATGAAAATGATCAGATGCATCTAACAAGGTGTCTTTAGCATACTCAGGATTTTAATTTATTCGGCTATCTTTAAAGTCCACAGAGAATAAATCTAGTGTGCTTTACCAACATTGTTTTACATAAAGGAGACACCGGTTACATGTTTCAGTGCACTGCATGAACATTTCATTGGTCAGATTTGCAGATGACAATGTTCATGATTATAGAGCTTGTTAAGAAGCACAGCCTGTCACAGAGTTACATGTCAACCAAAATAGTGATGCTATGTACAGAAGTTTCATTCATGTCCTCAGTTTAACAGTGTATGAGGCTTTTATTTATTTATGTTTTTTACAGCGCACAACTGATTATTTTATTAAGGATAGTAAATCTTTCAAACTGAGATTAATGTAATCAGATATTTACCAATTTGACAGGCCTGCACTCTGATGTAATAGGTGGTGAATGGCTCTAGACCCGTCACAGTGAGGTGCAAGTCTTGTCCAGCATGATTATGGATTATGGCTCTGTCACTTCCTGGATTTAACAGGATGTTGTAGTTTACAGGTTGGCTGCTGGTGAGCTGAGCTGTGAAAATGGAAAGAGACACACAGAATATCATTAGCTTTAGTAGTTAGTTATGTTTTTTGCTGGATTGCATTTGAAACTGAAACAAAAAAGCATAATGAATCAATCCAGATGGACATACCAAGCTGATCATAAAAGCAGTATTTATAAAAACGTGTGCTTGTAATCTTAAGTCATTAAACAGGACTGGCAGACAATGTATTTCTTCTCTATTGCCACCACAGCTAAAGATAAGTGAAGAACTTCACACTTTAATTACCTACATGTGGTTCTTAGTACCCAAAAGAGCATTTTTTAAAAACAGGGGCAAAGAATTGTAACATTTGAAGGTCATTGTCTGCTTCAAATTGCAAAAAAGACCATTTAGCCTAAATATAATAGGCTGTAGTACCATGCACGCTATAAGTACTACAAAAAGGCAGTTAAATGAGTCAGTCTCTTCTCCTATTTTATTAGGCAAAATAACAATTTTAATTCATTATTTATGGGCACAGTGAAGGAAGTCTTACTATATGTTGCAAACTGCTGGAAAATTTTGGAACATGGTCACTTTAGGTAACTTTAAAATGACAGAATTTTATTGTATATAGAATATAGGTAAGAACAAATGTTTGTATTCATCATTTAAAGTATTTGTCTGTATTTAAAGAAATGTTAGATGTGAATAAATGTAAGTAACCATCGTACAGTATATGATTTCAGTATACCTATATAAATGGCCATATTGTTGTCTTATAGCTGATGACTGATCTTGCCTTCACAATCCTGACACTGTGGTCGCACAACTAGACGAATACACACAAATGTACACATACAGAAACACCCACACCCACACCCACACCCACACCCACACACACACACCTAGACTTTGTTAATATTCTCACCGGAGGTTTTTCCATAATTCAGGCCAACTGTATTGTGATGGGTTATTCAACATTCATGAACTCTGGATATCTCGAGAACGAACTGATTACCAGACAAATGAAAGACTTCAATTATTCACCCCCCAACTCACATATGCACACTTGCACCTACATACACACACCCACCCACACACACCCACAAATCCACCTTTGACTCTAGCACATGGTGCTGTGAGCACACTTTGGCTGCATTAACACACTTCCACACAGTTCACACACACTAAGGGATATTTATGTGTAAGCATACACACAAAGGGGCCAAGATGCATCTCTCTTTCATCAGTAGGTAGCTTAGCCAAAGAGGTTTAATCATCAATGTGGTATTTAAGTTCTATTATTTACAACCAATCAGCTGTTTTGCTATCTTCTATTTCACACACAATGCCCACAATTACAAATGCACCCATGTACACTTACATTCAACAAAACGCACACACACATACAAAGTGCTCTCCCACACACATAAGCACTCACACAAAGATAGACACAAACACGATGACGGAGGAATGATTCTAGAGTAAACGTCTATTTAATAGCCATACGTCAGTGCTTTGACAGTGAATGTATGCATGTGAAGACACAAACCCATGTGCATGTACGTACACAAATACAGACACACTGGCTGGCATGCACACAAACACACACATAAACACACAAGTCGAAAACACTCCAGACTCTGGGCTCAGGGAGTTAACCAAGCGTGAGAACCCAGCCGATATTTCCTCACCTTTAAAATCAGCCAGTAATGACGATAGAATAGGCCTGCCTATGGAAATGTCTCCACAGTGATGTGCACACACAGATATACACACTCAAATACACATGTATAAAGATGCATGCATAAACACAAATATACACACACAGAAGATATACACACCCACACACAACAGAGTGAAGTGTCTAGTCTAGTCGGCCCTATAAGCGGTTTCTGAGATAGGAAATCAGCCTAATGAGAGCGTAATAGTCAATGATAGATGGGTTAGGGCAGACAATCACTGCCCCATAAGCATGAAACTCAGCCCTGGGTGTATGCTCATGTAAACCTGTGTATGTAAATGTGTGTGTCCAGGTCTTGAGAGGCCAGAAGGTGAATGGAAAACTACTGGGGTCTCTGGTTTGAGTCTGACCCCTCTCTCTGTCTCCTCATATCAGAGGAAGACACTATTCACATGGAGGAAAAACATCTCTCTGTTCGGTTGAGCATGATTTTTTCTGCCCTGTAGAACTAAATCCAAGGAATGCTACAACCACTGTTTTAATTTAAAAATATTTAAATTATAAGGATATTGCTGCTTGTGAAAACATTTTTATCTGGTAAAGAAACTGTACGTATCGCATTAACTCTATTCCCAGTTTCTGTTTAATATAATCTCAGGAAATTACTATGAATTCTGCTCATTCTGTGGATTTATTTAGAAAAGGTCTTGCTATAGTGTGACAAGTCTATGTTTAGGTATTTCTAAGTTAGAAGGTTAAGACAAATGCAGTCTTCCCTTCTGAAAACAGATTTTAAATTCTTACAAACACTGAATTGAGCCCCTCTGGCTGTCTATGATGAAATATTCTTAGTGACCAATTAACCACAATGCCACCATAAAACCAGGGTTTGTGAAATTACTGACAAAATTCGTCAGAGGTTTGATTGGTTATAGCAATATTGTGTAGTATTTTTATCTTAAAATGACAGCTTTAGGATCATGTGACCGAGCAAGAGACTGGGTGGCAAGCTAGCTAACAAAGCTAGACAGCAACTGATGCAACAGCACTTTCAGTAACGTTACTGATGTTAATTGATAACTTGAGAGAGTTATAACTAATGATGAATGAACGAGCAACATTATGTAACTTCTACCATGAAATAACAGCTGGTGGAGAGTGGTGCCGGTGTCGTGCCAGAGCAGGCTCTATGGACATAACGTTGGCTAATGTTAGAAGCAAAGAGACCGAAGAGGACGTTGATGGAGGAAACTAAGAAGACATAAAGAGAGTGACCTAGCAAGAGGCTACTGGACGCTGGCGAGAGCTTTGTGATATAAAAAACTGCAAGACTCCAAGCTTGCATTCTTTCTGTTGGACTGGTAAGTAATATTGCTATGTCTTGTGTTGTTGCACCTGCTTGATGTTTGGCTGTGTTAGCAAAGTTGTTTACTTTGCTGAGTGTAATCATAAGAAATGCACATGTACTGCTGTTCTTTACAACAGCAGTGAATTACACTCTGAAATGGTAGGGGCACCGAAATTCTGAAATACGTGAAAGTAAATTCACATTTGAAAGTTTTTGCTTAACAATATCATCAATGCTACAGAAACAGGAGTCTCCAGTATAATTTGATGATACTAAAGAGCAGCCAGTTTTCATCATTTCAACTTTGTTTCTGAGTCAAAATGTTTAAATTTTATCTAATATTTTCATTACAGTGTAAATGTGACACAGCCACACACAAAAATCATCCTTCACTTTTGAAGAGGCTTTACAAATTATTTCCTTAGATACACATGTGGTTAAACACTGTTAGGTACTACATAATACACTTTAGTTCTTTCAACAGAAACTACAATCTGTGATCCATACTGATTCAAAATAAATACATTTTCCATCCATCCATACATTTAGATAGCTACTCACCAGGAGCGGTCCAGGCAAGAGAGATGGAGTGGGGGCCCGACACTGTCACGTTGTGGGGAGGTTGGATCCCAGTGGGGCACGAGACTGGTGTTTGTATAACATATTTGTCACTCACACCAGTCCCACGCCCTGTACTGGCCTCCAGCTCATACACATACCTGAAGAGACAGCGGGGTAAAGAGGGGTGTAGAGAAAGCAGCAATAGATAATCTATTTTTCCAGCACCATCAAGAAGCACAAAATCAGGTCTTAATGTTGCAGCGGGGGGTTTTCAAAACGTCCCCAGCCCTGCATGAGCACGGGGGATGTATTTTGTAAATGTCTAAAAAGTTCTCTATATGTTGGGGCAACTCCATGGTAGATCAACAAGTATGCATTAAGAACATATAGGTCATGTCATTTCTGACAAAAATATTTCATGACATTACCCCCCAAAATCTCTTAAAGGATAGGCTTTTTAGGTGGGAGTCAATAATTAATGAAAACAACCTCTGGAAAGACTCACAGAAATCATGGCGTCTTGCAACCCCAGAAATAGATTCAAACCTATGTGTGTTTGTGTGAACATGTTCGTGTGTGTAAGCTCATACACTCGAGGTCCATTTCTTCCACTTTTTCCCTCTCTCTCGACCCACTCTCTACCTCTCTCGCCCATGACATCATAAGATAGAGTTCCCTTTTAAGAGCGTGTGGCTGGCTGGTGCTAAAGCTTACATTAGCTGTGTAAGTGGGCCACCATTTAACATTAAAAGCCTTTAATTTGCTATAAACTCCGGCACACATGCATTAATAGGCGGTGGTGTTAGGTTATTGTTCCTGCACAGAGCGTTTTAAACAGGAGGCCATTAGCACCTCTGCAGTGTGTTAGAACGCAGTCAGGAAGAGGTTTTAAAACTACTCATATGTAACTCTCATAGACACGCAAAAGAAAACATAAATACATAAATAAATACACTTCACTGAGGTGCACCAGCTACAGTAAAGAGATAGAAAGAGAGAGAGAGAGAGAAATCATCCCAGGAGGAGAGCAAAACAGACACTGAGTGTGATGGAGAGGGAGAGTTTTATCATGGCATAAGGTTTCAGTGGGAGAATGAATTTCAACACTTCATCACTGCAAGATATTTACTTAAATGTAAACACCGCCTTGGGATATCAAAAGTAAAATGGTGTGTGTGTATGTGTGTGTGTGTGTGTGTGTAGTAGGTAATCGGTGAAAGGGGCATTTGCATCTGTTGGGTTCTGGATGTGGCTGTGTGTGTCTGTCCTGCGGGGCCAGCCAAAGGGAATAGGTTAATTCTCTCGTCATCTTAGACACTTCCTGGGCTGCCGAAGCAAAGTGACAGCTAATCAACATTGTCATAAATAATCAATGGCCACTTTGAGCAGTCTCATGCACAGACACATGCACACACAGATAGGCACGCTTGGGTACACACTCACACACATGGGCAAAAACACACACACACACACACACACACACACACACACAAGTCTGCCCGGATAATGGGGCTGGTGCTCCCTGTGTAATTCTTGGCGCAGGGCTAAATTGGGAAAAGAAGGAAAGGAGGAAGGGAATGAAGTAAGAGGGAAAGGATGGGATGGGTGGGAGGGTGAGAGGAAAGAGAAGTGAATAGGAAGCGAGACAAGTGATGAGAAGCGAAGGGTCGGGACGGGAATGCCTTCTGGCAGACTATCTGGAATTAGGGAAAATTAAACGTCACACATGCACAAAGTCCTATCTTATTTCTTCCTTCCTTTCTCTTTCACACACACATAGAGAAGATTGGAGTACTGCATGGTTTTATCCCAAGAATTCTATTTCGGGTAAAGGGAAATTGTCTCAGGAGAGAGAAGGCCGAGGAGAGAGAGAGAGGAGGAGAGGGGTATCATTTTACACTCCCATAATTAAAACAGAAAATCCATCTTGGAAAGAAGACACGGATTAATAAAGGTTAAATGAAAATAAACAGATAAAATAAAATCTACGCTCCACTGCTGTCTGTAAGCAAAAGCCAGATCTGATTTGTGATTTTAGTGTGTGTGTGTGGGGTAATGTTTGTGTCTGTCATTGGCATGTCAAATATTTGCTCATTAAATGACACAAACAGACATATACAGAGCGCAGTCCTGAGAGAGAGACATGGATGGGACGATAGGAGAGCTTTTTAAAACAGGGTGACCCCGATATAAACACACAAACGATCAAATGGGAAAATTGAGGAATTAAAGGGATGATTAATTGTGACGCTACAAGTGAAGTGTGTTTATGCATGTGTCACTTATAAAGTCACTACATATGTGCACATACTTGCACACTTTTGCATTTCAGTGTGTGTAAAGTGTGCGAGTGCATGCTCTCTACCTGCGGTTTGGCAGGAGTCCAGTGTCAGTATAATTCAGGTCACGGTGGTCTCCGGTAAAAATAGTTTGACCGTCTCTTTTCAGTATGTAGTGGCTGATGTGTCCATTAGGCTGGGATGGCTGATCCCAGTACAGCTCCACCACAGACGTGTTTACCATCACATGTCTGGGCCTTGACCATACACCTAGAGAAGGAAAGAAGGAAAGACTTTGGGTTTTTTGACAAAGGTGTGTGTCACAACATACCATTATAAATTGACGACTGTGGTACTATAGAAACACCCAAGCCTACAAGTCATATTCTCCAGGCGTAAAGAAACATGATTGTTGGGTACAGATCGCAGAAAAAATTACAAAATCATTTTTCAATCAATATTTATTTCAGTGAAAATAAAATAAATTACATTTGGCACCTAAACTGGCACATATCATTGTTATTCTTCTGTTTATTCCAAGAAAACTAAAGTGCAACACCTCATGTACATAAACAGGACTTTTCCGGAGAAACACCTTCCTTACACCAAAGTGTACAAACGCAAATCCAAAAGCTTGTCTTGTCATGAACTGAGGACAGGTTGAATCACTCTTCTAACTGAGAAGAGATTAACAAATTTAGAAGGCAAGATTTTCTCATGAGATTATAATGAAACCAGGAGAGGAAAAGGACATAGGACAGCTACACATGATGTGGTTGAAAAATTCATTTCTTAACAATAATAATACGTATTTCATTATTTGAAATTAAAAAGGAACACAAATTGTCTAAAACTCAACCATTTGCTTATGTGCAGGAGTAGAGCTTAATTAGCATTTAATTAAATTTAACTTGTTTACTAATATATAAACACAAACATGAGGCAGATACGGCAATTAAATCTCACAGATTAATGTATTTAAGATGACATACAATTTATGTAGTGGACACTGAGACGCAAGGATAAGTGTAGGGAGTGGTGGGAAGGAGGAGCTTAAAAACAAGGAATAGGAGGATAGGAGGAAATAGGAGGCCCATGTAAAAAAAAAAAGAGATTAGATAGGCAGAAGGAAAAGATCAAGACAAAGGAAAAAGAGAGGCAGTAGACAGAAAGGGAGGAAAAATTTAACTGACTGTATTACATAAAAATCCATGACGCCATTTTAATCAGGCAACAAATTAATGCTTTGTTCCACTGCAGTCAACAGTGAGGAAGAAGAGGGAGAGAAATAAAGGTGAATGGCAGCGAGATATAGTATAGGGAGACCACAGAAGGACAAGAGAGGGGGAGGATTCAAAAAGGAGAGCAGTGGGAGGAGAAAAGATAAGTGAGTAGAGAGGAGAGGAAAAGGAGAAGAAAATATGTGAAAGAGGAAATCAGTAAAGAAGACACAGACATGGTCAATGGTAAAAATCAATTTACAGAAAGCAAGAGATGATGTTGAAATTCGGCATTAAGCAAAATGATAATATCTTAAAGTTTTGATGTTGTTTTGGATCCACCACTCAAGCTTTCATAATTATCAATTATATATATATATATATATATTAATATATTTAGAACAACGTAACATATTTTTTCCAGTAATCTATATTAACAAAAAGCAAAACTATTTACACAAATATTTTGTAAATGTATTATTTTTATGCGTTCATGTCATATTTGACATTAGCTATATATTATTGTTGAAAAAATGAATGTCTGATATTTTGTTTGGATCTGACATCTGACAGGTATATGAAATGTTTGAGACCTGTGGAATCGGATTGATCACATCTTTTGTAATATAAATGTCAGTACAAAACATCAAACAGAAAATGTGTATCTTCAATGAAGATATGAAGATTCTGCAGAAAGTTTGTGTGTGTTTGTGTGTGTGTGCGTGTGTGTACCATCAGGGACGGTTTGCAGGGTGCGTCCTGTGGAAGGTAAGCTGGCACCACATCCAACAGCTGTACAGGCCACCAGCACAAAACTATAGTCTGTGTATGGTTGCAAACCTGTAGCACAGAGACATGGATGAATGAAATCACAAAGGATGAATTTTGCACTTCAAATCACAAGCATGATGGAAAACCACAAACATATTTCCTACAGCCAGATAAATTTTTTAAAATATCATCACAATAAACTCTGCAGATGAGTTTTTTTTTTAAATTACATGGACAAATGGATAAGCAGTATTTGGGGATAAAAAGGAAGAGTAGACAAACAACAAAAAGAAAAATAGGGAAAAGTAAAAGAGAAAGAGTAAAGCTTGCCCGGCCCATATCACTAGCTGTCTTCTGAACTGTTTCTCTCTCCTTCTCTCTTTCTATTTCACTCTCCCTCCTTCTGTTCTTTCCACAGTCTCTCAACGGATGGATCCATATCTGTCGGTGTTAAATTATGCATGCCATAACTCAATAATGAAACAACGTAAAGATGGGCAGCCGCGGAACTGACATGGGATAGGACCGGTCCAACGCTGTAATGTCATCAGCTTTTGATCTATGATAATTATGATACCTCGGTATGCGTTTAGGCTACAGCGTCCAGACATGATTTATTTATAGGCACCTGCTATGCAGTCTAAAAGAAATCACACAGCGAATGAGTGGTCCTTTAACTGCAACCACACGAAATCAGTTTCTGGTGTTACACTGAACCGTATATAGTAAGATTTAAATACTGGAAGTTGCTACAAATCCTACCTGCACCTAAACAAAGTTATCCTCGAGCGTGAACCACTTTCTGGTGATTGAAAACCCCTGCTTCCTTCACATATATTTTCTGCCTAGTTCTTGATGTAAGGTAGATGGATGAGGACAAATACATGGATGCAAATCCTTAATCTTGTCAAGCGGGTTGACTGGATGTTTTATGGTCATTCACTTAGCTGACAGCATACAACAGCTTACAAATCAAATTCAAGGGAAAATGAAAGAACTAAAATGACTTTATTTAAAAAGGATGACAGCAAAAACAGGCTTTGGCATTGCATAATACAGTGCTTTGCTTTCTTTCTTTATGCATTAAATCTGCACTATTTTAGGTGAATTTATACATATTTTACGACATTGAGGCTTTTTGATAGATTAGATAAACATGTTTTAATATTCAAAAACATTTAGTTAATTATTTCTCTCATACCTAATAATGTTTTTTTAATAAAATCAATTTTAGACAAACAAACTCCTGCTTAACAGATAGAAAAAAGCAAATACATTATAAGCTATATCTTTTTACATAAAAGTGACATTTCCTCAGTGTTTAGGCAAAAAAAGACTCAAAATGTTTCTACGTGTAAAATAACATATTTATGATATAATTTAGCTAATAATCTAAATTATCTACTGGTGTTTCCATCTGTGTATATTTGGAGGTTGACAGACAGAAAGGGACACCCTACTGTGTCTCAGCTGCTATATGCATGTCAGTACCCACCCTGCGTTGACGGCAAAGAACATTTGCGCCAACACACACACACACACACACACACACACACACAATCTAATGCACAGTGGAGGGCTTCACCACGGTTTCCTCACGTCTCTTTCTACTGCTTAGCTTGCTTAACATGCCCCACAGCCTGCCACACTTAACCCAACCTCTGATCAGTGTGTGTGTGTGTGTGTTTGCGCGCAAATGTTCTCACAATGTTGCCCTGTGTTTGGGTTAAATAAAGGAAATCTGCCAGCTGTATGAAAGTACTAGAGTTGAAGCGTAAGGCTCTGTTACACTATTTAACTGTGCAACTAAGCGTGTGTATATGAGTGTGAGCACTCGAGCATGGTAAATGATAACTACGCTGCAAGTGATGTCATTTTTTGCAACACTGAATGAAGCAGTAACCCTTTCCTACATGTTTCGACATGCAGAAAGCCTGTGTTATAATATTTAACACAGATCACAAGAAGACAACTTTATGGGACAGTGAAGACGTGTGGCAATGGCTTCAGAGCTAATGGAAATTAGAAAATTAGATCAGATCTTTGTGCAGAAAATAAAATATTCAAAATGATTTAAGTGCCGCCTGTGTATATTAATTACACCCTAAACTCTGGGTGGGGACTTATCACAAAACCTCTATGCCCTCTATGAAATGAGCAATAAGAAACTAAAAGAACAATAAGATCAACAAGCATCAGCTGATTCTCCAAACACTCTGTCTCATGCTATTTTAAATATAAACAAAAGCAAGCACCAGTGTACTTCTCATTCAACACATGCAGATAGATGCAAACACACGCACAAACACTTTTAATGTTTTCTTGGTGTTTCAAATCACCTTTAACATTGAACGCCTGAGGAGGGCAGTATTGGTCTGCTGAAGAAATTCCACCATGTCTACCATGGTGTATGTGTATGTGTGTGTGTGTGTGTTTGTGCATACCTATATGTGCACATACCCATGCATGCTCATGTGCTTGATTATGGAAAGACAGAGGAAGTTTCAATCATTTTAAAAGTGATCAACAAGTGAAAAACAGGTGGAGGGCGTTTTGATGTGAGCAGCCAGCGGCTCACCAACACAGAGTGAGACATGGCTGTAACTGTCATCGTAATAGCTGGACACTGTGGAGACCGGTGTGTGTTTGTGCAAGACAGAGAGAGAAACAGAGAGAGAGACTTTGGCTGTAAGACAGAGTAAAGTGTTGGTGCTTACATTCAACAAAAATATCAAAGAGAGAGACTGTGCATGTGAGAAAAAGAACAAACAAGAGACAGGATTGTGAGAGTGTTGCTGTGGATTTCTCTTAAGTGTGTGTGTGTGTGTGTGTGTGTGTGTGTGTGTGTGTGTGTGTGTGCGCACGCTGCAGTAGAAGTAACTGATTTTAAACGGCATTTTATTGACAGGTTGCCGTTCCCTATTTGCATTAGAGAATATGAGTATGATGGGTACAGGCCACAGTTACCTGATACTCCACATAGACAGAGAGAGAGAAAGATGGTGAAGGGGAAGAGAAGACGGAGAGAAGGTTGGAAAGCCAGGCAGCAGAATAAGAGGAGAGAGAAATGTGACGACAACTGTTAAAGAGATGAAAGAAGCTGAAATGGAAAGATAGGGGAGAGAGCCGAAAGAGAGGGTTGGAACAATGAGAAAATGAAAGGAAAAAACACAGAGAGGAGAGCTTTGATAACACCTCTTCTAAATAATTAAGAGTTTGACTTCCTGTCTGTGGCTCCCTAATGCAGCGACCGTCTGGGGTGGAACAATGAGATCAGGTTCACACAGACAGAGAGACACACACACACACACACCCTAAGCAAGCAAGCCGGCTGCAGGTGAAACATATTGTCCTGTACATATTCAAAATACGCCCAACATTCACACACAAATACTTATGCACAGACGGCCACAGAAAAACACACACACACACACACACACACGCACACACACATACACACCCCTCAGTGTGGAAGACAAGACCAGAAAACTGAGAGGGAAAGAGGTATGAATGTGTCCTCTGGAACAGTTTCTATATATACATATTTCAATTTGTATAGAATGGCGCTTCATTTACACTAATATAGTTTAAAGTAAATATTTAAATGTATACTTTTGTGCTTGATTAAGTCCAATTTAATTTATGTCTGTTGACCCTGAGATAAAAATCTCCTCTTCAACATCTTTGTAGTCTTCTTCAGTCCTCTGACTATACATCTGTGGCCCTTTCTTTTATCAAGACAACAGAATGAGAGGAAAGAGTAACATGTGGATCCATATTATCTCAGAACCTCCTTCTTTACAGACAACTGTCCCCTTGAGCTCAACCTTTTCATTGCAAGCCTGCTAAAACTTCTGTTTCAAAAGTTAGAAACAGAATTCAGTAGGAGGTTACTGAGTGTGGTTGTTGAATAAGAGACTCTTTCTACATACTGTAACATTGATATTTCCCATGAAAACCAGACTCAGGATTGATACATTAAAAAAAAAAGTTCTTGTCTATCTCCTCTTCTCCTTTACCCAGGTCTACATGCTTCTACCTATAGTACGGAGCAATCAGAGCATGGACTATAGGAGAAACACATTAATAAATAAAAGAACATACTCTATTCCCTGCTGTTGTGAATTAATAATGAGCCTACAAAAGACCAATTAACCACATGATTAATGCCATAATCTATATAATTGCAGGCAATAATTTATTGTGAGCTAATGATAGCAATACTTAATATCGATTCACATGGGGTGTCTTTGTACAGTAGTGCTTAATTCTTTCTATGAAGTGTCACTTTTCAGAACTGCTAAAAATGCTATTAATAATAGTCTATTTCTTGCTTCTCCTAAGGCAAACTGTTGATTGCATTGATAAACAAAAAATAGTAGAAGCCACAATTTTTCAAAACTAAAAAAGCAGAAGTGTCAAAATGCCATTCATTCATGGTGTTACAGATTTGTTTTTGTGGCATTTCCTCCCAGGTGTAAAATGTAAATTTTTTCTGGAACGAAAAAACCCCACAAATGTCTAAAATATTTGAATTACATTCCTCATTTTTAATGCCTCAAAGCTGACAGTTTAGAACAATGTCTACAACACTGTATTTTTATATCTTTATCAAGCAATAGGTACTCTTAGATAAAATGTTTTACCATCTGCAGATGAAAGTAATTTTAATAGAAAACACTCAAACAGATCAAATAACATTTTTATTTCATTATTGTAGCTTAAAAATTTTTAATTTTCCAGTTTTTGTGGTGTGAGGGAGTGACTGTGCAAGCTCTTTGAGTGCCTGTCTCTGACAGTGGTGAGAACCGTCGGAGAGATGCAGGGAAGATGAATAATGGCGTATTAAACATTAAGGATGAGGGAGTAGCACAGCAATTATTCCTGTTCATATTTCACTGAAAACACTTAGATACATCTATCCATCTTTTCATCTGTCCCACTCCTTCTGTTTCTCCTTCACCATCTTTTAAAAGTGTCAATCTGTGCACCTTACACTCCCTCTGCTTGTGTAATTTTTCATCTCTTCTTTCTTTATTTAAGTTTTACTGTTGGGGTTACTCCCCACCTCACTCCCTCTGCCTACTTCTACCTCTCTGTTTCACTTTTAACTTTACTGTGTTTGTATTTAAAATTGTAGGTGCACATGATTTACTCGCAGTTACTCATTACAATACCAGCACATACATACAGTATGAAGAGGGACACTTGAGTCTTTTTTTTAAACATTTATCAAACATGTATAGTAGTGTTGTTCTAAGCTGCAGGTCTGGTTTAGGACAACTTTTGAATTAATCCGCAGCAGCCATAAAAAGTTGATCCACTTCTGATCCTTTGTTATTGTAAAACATTGTTCTGTATGTCTGTCAAAACCCAGGACTGAGATACATTATTACACAGGAACATATTTCTAGGTACCTGTGCTAACATGTGTTGTTACAAAGAGAGCTATAATGTGCAGGAATGAAATAGGGTGAGAGAGAGGGAGAGATAAAGGGAGAGAGAGAGACTGCCCTGGTAGTGGTTTTGGCTGAATGCGCAGGGTTTTCCAGTGTCTCACTGGGGGACAGGGAAATTTCACACACGCATGCTGGTTGCTTACACTGGCACATGGGGCTGGTACAGTATTACAGCACATTACCATCTCTATCTGGCATTGTTTGCTTTACCTCATGCCTACACATACAAACACACATGCTCGTGTGCACACTACTCCTGACCATACAAGCCAACCACAGGCGCCGTGGGAATACTCTATTGGCTACTGGCAAAGCTGATGCCTGGTCTGAGTCCAAGACAGAGCAGAGAAGAGAGCTGTGAAGGGAAAATGCCACTGAATTTCAGCTTCAAAAGATGTCATCACTTGGTACATCCTCATAAAAATAATAATACAGTAATACATAAAAATCAAATAAGCTTTGAAACACTTTAATTTCTGTATTTGAAGTAAGTTTAACTATTCCACATCCAAACGTTGGTCTACAGTTATCCTATTCTCTTAATATTTCCCTGTTTTGTTTCAGAAATGTGTTTTTATACAGACAAGAAACATTTGCTTTACAATGCTTCATGCAG
>NC_060169.1:23882719-23917316 GCF_021292245.1 Micropterus dolomieu
AAACTGTTGATTGCATTGATAAACAAAAAATAGTAGAAGCCACAATTTTTCAAAACTAAAAAAGCAGAAGTGTCAAAATGCCATTCATTCATGGTGTTACAGATTTGTTTTTGTGGCATTTCCTCCCAGGTGTAAAATGTAAATTTTTTCTGGAACGAAAAAACCCCACAAATGTCTAAAATATTTGAATTACATTCCTCATTTTTAATGCCTCAAAGCTGACAGTTTAGAACAATGTCTACAACACTGTATTTTTATATCTTTATCAAGCAATAGGTACTCTTAGATAAAATGTTTTACCATCTGCAGATGAAAGTAATTTTAATAGAAAACACTCAAACAGATCAAATAACATTTTTATTTCATTATTGTAGCTTAAAAATTTTTAATTTTCCAGTTTTTGTGGTGTGAGGGAGTGACTGTGCAAGCTCTTTGAGTGCCTGTCTCTGACAGTGGTGAGAACCGTCGGAGAGATGCAGGGAAGATGAATAATGGCGTATTAAACATTAAGGATGAGGGAGTAGCACAGCAATTATTCCTGTTCATATTTCACTGAAAACACTTAGATACATCTATCCATCTTTTCATCTGTCCCACTCCTTCTGTTTCTCCTTCACCATCTTTTAAAAGTGTCAATCTGTGCACCTTACACTCCCTCTGCTTGTGTAATTTTTCATCTCTTCTTTCTTTATTTAAGTTTTACTGTTGGGGTTACTCCCCACCTCACTCCCTCTGCCTACTTCTACCTCTCTGTTTCACTTTTAACTTTACTGTGTTTGTATTTAAAATTGTAGGTGCACATGATTTACTCGCAGTTACTCATTACAATACCAGCACATACATACAGTATGAAGAGGGACACTTGAGTCTTTTTTTTAAACATTTATCAAACATGTATAGTAGTGTTGTTCTAAGCTGCAGGTCTGGTTTAGGACAACTTTTGAATTAATCCGCAGCAGCCATAAAAAGTTGATCCACTTCTGATCCTTTGTTATTGTAAAACATTGTTCTGTATGTCTGTCAAAACCCAGGACTGAGATACATTATTACACAGGAACATATTTCTAGGTACCTGTGCTAACATGTGTTGTTACAAAGAGAGCTATAATGTGCAGGAATGAAATAGGGTGAGAGAGAGGGAGAGATAAAGGGAGAGAGAGAGACTGCCCTGGTAGTGGTTTTGGCTGAATGCGCAGGGTTTTCCAGTGTCTCACTGGGGGACAGGGAAATTTCACACACGCATGCTGGTTGCTTACACTGGCACATGGGGCTGGTACAGTATTACAGCACATTACCATCTCTATCTGGCATTGTTTGCTTTACCTCATGCCTACACATACAAACACACATGCTCGTGTGCACACTACTCCTGACCATACAAGCCAACCACAGGCGCCGTGGGAATACTCTATTGGCTACTGGCAAAGCTGATGCCTGGTCTGAGTCCAAGACAGAGCAGAGAAGAGAGCTGTGAAGGGAAAATGCCACTGAATTTCAGCTTCAAAAGATGTCATCACTTGGTACATCCTCATAAAAATAATAATACAGTAATACATAAAAATCAAATAAGCTTTGAAACACTTTAATTTCTGTATTTGAAGTAAGTTTAACTATTCCACATCCAAACGTTGGTCTACAGTTATCCTATTCTCTTAATATTTCCCTGTTTTGTTTCAGAAATGTGTTTTTATACAGACAAGAAACATTTGCTTTACAATGCTTCATGCAGGTGTTTGTGTCTGCATGTGTAAGTGTGTGTGTGTGTGTGTGTGTGTTGTGACGGATGGCAGAGGGCCAGCAACACAGCTCCTCCTCAGGGTAGATAAAACAAGACCCACAAATCACCCAGTCCTGACACCACCATGTTTCTGTGCAGATCTACAATATTAAGACAAGCCAGCACTTCTGTTTGTATGTACTTTTTAAATGTTTTGTTAGAGCACTGGGTCTCACATTGCTATTGCCGTGGTATTTATGTGCCTGTCTACAATGTTTAATTATGCTTCTGTGCTTGTTGTGGTTTTGTTTGTTCTGCATGTGTTCATGTGTGTGTGTAAAGGGCTGGGCCAAAGAGAGAGGGGTGCGAATCAGGTGCCAAAATCAGTCATTAGTTGGCTTCCAGAAACCAGCATACATAAATAAATACATAACAAAGGGAAAACAATGAATGGTAAAATGAGAGAGTTGAGGAACGGAGGAAAAGTGAAATCTTACCAGTCACAGTATACTTTTTGGGCCCATCGTTGTGTGTAAATATGGTTCCGACACCAGTCTGGTTCAGGTGGTAAAGTCGTATGATTCCATTGGGACGACTAGGTTCAGACCAGTTCACGTGGAGGGAGGAGGGGCTTAAAGCTGTTACCACTGGATGCTGCACGCCTTCTGGGACTCCCTGGACTGTCACTGCCAACACCTAAACACAAACACATGGAGGTGGATATCCACACAGAGGCACAGAAACACACACACAAAGAAACATAAAATATAACACATTTCTCACATTTTACAGCATGTTAAAAGGAAAACAGATGGGTTTCTGCAGTGATCATTTATGAACGTAATTAACACGATCACAACCCATTAAAAAACACAGATATACAACTGTTTCTAAGGTAATAAAGACCTTGTTGACAACGAAGAATGACTTAATTTATTTCCAAAAAAACTAAAACAAAGAAGTGAATAGCAGCACATTTTTATGTTACAACCTACTGGCCAAAACAGGGAACAACTGAAGCCAAAACACAAACCATCCACAACCTGCACGATGGAAAAAAAATGCTGTATGTACAGGTAGCACCATAATGAGCTTATGACTTATAATGAGTTGTATTTGTCCAACATAGTGAATGTACTGTTATGGAACTATTGCCATATTTTCATGTACAGTCTGCAGGCTATAGAATTGCACACAGTACTATATTTTATTCCTAGAACCCACTGACTTACAGGGACCGGCTGAATGCAAAAGCCAGAAAATGTTTCCCATGATTTACATTACAGCATATGTGTATTTACTTTAACCTAGAGCAGTATACAAGTGTAAGAATACTGGAGAGTGACAATTTCCCATTCTGATGGCAACATGGATATCCTGCCTTAATAACCTACTGTATCGCTTTAGTATTTATCCATGACAAAGAACCCAACTGAAAGCTGCAATAATCACTTTAATTATGATATCATGTAGGGTTTTCAATCGATAGTATTACGGACGATCACTACTACAAAAAACATAACAAACCAACAAGCAATCCCCCGTTAAGAGTCAGGTCACGCCAAAACAATATTGCTTTTTAGTACAGTGTTGTGAGTGACCAGCGTATTGTAAATTCCTATTGTAGTATCTGTGGGACCCTGTGAACGTTGGGTGAATGTGGAGACCACAGAATCACAGGGCAATCTGCTGCTAATGGCAACAGGGATATCCTGCCTTAATAGACTGTCACTAGCACTTCCCCCACCTGTCCCACACAGTGCTATGCAATTAGAACACTGCTACTACAACTAAGGAGACACATGCACGTGCACACACACGCACACATACATACACACACACAGACAAAAGTGCATGCAGGTGTACACATGCAAACAGCAAAGGAGGCAGAGCAGAAGAAGATAAGGAAGATACAGGGGAAGTGTTGTATCAATCAGTGAGTGCTTCAGCACTCTGTTAACTGAGATGTTGGTTGCCATATAACAGTACAGTTACCTAAAAGTTTACCTTACATTGCTTTGGTGGACAACTTAATTCTGATATGGAAAGATGATTTGATTTACAGTTTGATTTGAAATGACTGATCCATGCATCTTATGTTTATTGATAGCATGCGTCACTAGGATCCTCTTCATCCAACTCTTCTTTCTGTATACACAGGAATTGAAACTCGGAGGGAGGTAGGAAAATGGGATTGTGAGAGACGGAGAAGAAGGGGAAATGTTGGACACCCAGATGCCAGTGGTTGTGAAAGAGAAACTCGTGTCTGGAAAGTGAGAAGGTGTGAGGATGAGAGAGGTTAAGAAAGAACTGAGACAACAGTTGGGAGAAACTGAAGAGCGCAGCTTTGAGATCAGGCAAATGACAGGAGGCAAATAGAAGAGAGAACAGGACAAAAGGATTCGAAAACAGAGGAGGACCAATCGCTCTTCCTCCCTCTCTAAGTGACCAACTGTATTAGATCAGCACCTTCTGTTGTCACAGCAGGTGTGCGTTTGTGTGTGCCTGTGTTTGTTCGTCTGTTCCTGTGTGTGTGTGTGTGTGTGTGTGAGAGAGAGAGATGGCTGTGATGCCAGGTAATTGCAGTGGTGTATTAGGTTAGCCCAAGTTATCCCATAATTGGGACTGTTTGGCCAATTTTCAATGGTGTACAAACTAATCCAACTCACTCCCTTTCCACCCTCTGGTAGGACTGTGTGTGCTTGTTTGTGTGAACAGAGGGAGGTAGACAGAGAGAACATGGAAGACAGAGATTGAGTCTGTGGTGTAAGTGCGTACGGCTTTAGGAGCGTATGTGCATGTAGAGTTCTCCTGTTGGTCATGTGTGTAGTTCTCAGGTAAGTGGAAACCTGCCAGGATGATCTAGGGGCCTGTTTCAATGGAGAAATACTTTTGCTATGAGAGGTCAAGAGGGTGCATCATTTGCATCATGCTGACATGGTCAGTATAAATTAATGTCAGGCACAACTATTAAGTAATGAACTTGTTATGAAACACACTTTTCTCATTATGTCTTGTTTTTACAATTTCACAATTAGAAATTAAATCAGACTAAAAACAGCCAACAGGAACAAATGACTAAATTATTACTCCTGTTGTTGACCCCACCGAGAATCAACAGCCAATTCTGCTCTAAATAGCTTTCATCAACAGGATTAAGCTGATTTCAGCTCATTGTTTTCGTTCTTAACAGGTTCTCATTTTGATTCAGACGTTTCAGTCATTCTACATTACAAAACAATTATGACCATAAACATCGAGTAGTGGCTGCATAACCATGAGTATAACCACTGAGGAGCCAGCCAGATTAATGTGACTGAGAAAGCATGGGTGGCATTAGGATTATTTTAACAAAGTGAAACGTGTGAACAAAGAGAAATGCAATAATATTACATATCAGCATATGCTAAAAAATTTAAATGAATACTGTAACATAATCTTTATATACAGTACTGTGAAAAAGTTTCAGGCAGTTTGGGGGAAAAACGCTGTAAAGTAAGAATGCTTTCAAAAATAGTCATGTTAATAGATTATCAATAAAATGCACTGTGAGTGAAGAAAAGAAAAATTTAAATCAAATCAATATTTGGTGTGACCACCCTTTGTCTTCAAAACAGCATCAATTCTTCTAGGTACACTTGCACAGAGTCAGGGATGTGGAGGCATATTGCCAGGTGTATGATTAATGGCAGCAGGTGCTGTGGACTGATGAGTCAAAATGTAAAATATTTGGCTGCAGTAGAAGGCAGTTTGTTCACCGAAGGGCTGGAGAGTGGTACAAGAATGAGTGTCTGCAGGAAACAGTAAAGTATGGTGGAGGTTCCTTGCAAGTTTGGGACTGCATTTCTGCAAACAGAGTTGGGGATTTGGTCAGAACGAATGGTTTCCTTAATGTTGAAAAGTACAGACAGAAACTTATTCATCATGCAATACCATCAGGGATTTGACTGGCCCCAAATTTATTCTGCAGCATGACAATAACCTCAAAGATACCGCAAAAGTCATTAAGATCTTTCTTCAGTGTGATGAAGAACAAGGAGACCTGGAAGTGAGGGTATAGCCCCCACAGAGCTCTGATCTCAACATCATCGTGTCTGTCTGGTATTACATGAAGAGAGAGAAGCATCTGAGGCTGCTTAAATCCACAGAAGAACTTTAGGGGGTTCTCCTAGACGTTTGGGCCAACCTACCTGCTGAGTTCCTTCAAAAACTTTGTGCAAGTGTATCAAGAAGAATTAATACTGTTTTGAAGGCAAAGGGTGGTCACATCAAATATTGATTTATTTTAGATTTTTCTTCTGTCTGTCTAAAATATGTCTATTTTTGAAAGCATTCTTACTTTACAGCATTTTTTCCAAACTGCCTAAAACCTTGTTGACGGCTTTCCCATATACGTATAGTATATGGGAAAGCCGTCAACAATGTTGATCTTCTCTCTAACCACTTACTACTCCTTCCTTTATCACTGTCCATTCATATTTCATCCATATCATCACTCTCCCCAATATTCATTTATTGCATCCATTTATCCATCCATCATCTATTTATCTATCAACCCCTCACAACCAGTTCAACCAACTGTACCTCCAGCTCAGCCCTCCAGTGACACATCAACAGGCTTCGTCTTTACGTAAGAATGTGCTTATCAAAATAATGAGATGTTAAATTAGCTTTAAAAAAAGCCAGAAAGACAGTTTTCAACAGGAGCTTTCATCACCTCTAAGCCGGAGAAATTAATTGTTGTGGTGATATCAGCTCTGCTACAGCCAGAAAGATAGCAGGGGGGAGTTCTGTGTGAAGCTATTATGGACGCTATCACAAACATCAGGTAGGCTCAGCAAATCCAGAGCCTCGCATATAGGGGGAGAGAGCAGAAACAAGGCTAAATAACAACTTGTTTCGACATGGGAAAAGTACAGAGTTCACACAGTGTGGAAACATCACAACAAATGTCAGACACAGGTTTAAAATTTGTAAAATAACACTTGCAGAACAACCAAGCACCTGAATTATAATGTAAACCATGTTTAGAAATCAGCATCTGAGGAGGCTTTGATGAGAGGGTAAGAGCATTTCGCTGAAAGGCCACTGGCCAAACAATCGATCAGATGAGCAGCCAACTGCAGATGACCAATGCTTGCAGGTTGCTGCTGTGAGTTAATTTAATGTGAAGCAGGGTGTTGCATGTCCAGGGAATTTCATCTTGACAGAACAAAACAGGAAAAGTGATCTTTGAACACTTGTATTCAGACAGGTTAGTAATAGAATAAGAGATGACTCCAAGTAACAAGAGCAGCTGCCGCACACTCTCGACTATTATGGTAAATTTATTGATAGATACATTTTGGTAAAGCTGATTTTTGTTTCTTTACAGAAAATCCCCCACTGACAAGCTATCTGATTTTCCTCTCTTTTTCACACACACATGCACACAGTAACACACTTTTTTTATACACCTTTCTTTTCATTCAAGTGTTCGGCCTAAATTAAAGGAGGGAACTAAACAAGAGAGTAAAGTGGTGCTTAGTTCAGTGAAGCTCAGTCCATCTGTGGAGGAGCTGTTAGATAATCATACAGGGGGATAATGTCTTTATGAAATGGGGTGCTACAACAGAGTAAGGTTTTGTAAAATGTGTGCTGGTGTATGAAAAAGAGAAAGCTCTCCGTGGCAGACTGGCAGGACAGAGACAATCAAGCAGCACAGAGTAGAACTAAACAGAACAGTAATTAGTCAAGAAATAGTAATGAATATTAAAATTTATTTTGTACAAAACAATTATAATATACCAATGGAGCATCAAAAGTGTTGCTCATCTGTCACTTACTGTATTTGTTATCGCAATAGCTACTGCTGAGATTTCAAGCTTTAAAAAAAGATATGCCAGCTCATTAAGTGTCTTGCTTTGAATGCTCCAAACTCCCGGCAGCCACTGAACTCCTAAAAACTTCAAGACTGATGCAGACTTGGTATTATACAGTATTTGTGGGACAGCTAAACAAACTAGCCACATAGGTTAACCACATAAGCTGCTAATGAGCAAATACTGAAAATGTTAGTCTGAAAAACTGCAAAGGCACCAACACACATGTAGTCTTACCTGTGTACTGTCAGTACAACCAGCCCGGTTACAGACCCTCAGCTGGTAATTGTATTCCTGAAAAGGCCTGATCCCACCTACGTCAGTGAAACTGTTTTCATCACCACGGTAACGCTCTTGTCCATCCCGTAGTACAACATAGTGGGTGATGTCCCCTGGTAAAAGGGATAAGGTTCTTTAATAGGTTCATAATTAATATCAGATTTATCTCTATATATAACATTAAAAACACCGTGTTTTTAAGCCCACATCCACATTAATCATGAATACCTCTCTACTGAAATTAATCCAGCTGGACTACATTTACAGAGAAGGGGATTTTTGGTTATACACACATGCACATACACACCATTAGGCCTGGCAGGTGCATGCCATTGCAGCTGGATGATGTCATCTCGTTCATCTAAGCGACTCCAACGGGGCGGTGCCACTCCCCATGGTTTGTCTTCACTGGTGGTCACTGTAGTAAGGCCACTGGAGCCTCGTCCAAAGCTGTTCCAGGCCCTCACTCTGTACTCATAGGTTGTGAAGGGCTCAAGGTCAGAGTCTATTAGAGTAAGGAAGGTAAGAATGAGAGCAGCATGGGGGGAGGGAGAAAGAAAAATCAATTAAGAAGGGGTGCAAGAAAATAAACAACAAATCTGTCAGTAAGACTGTCAATACATTGAGTAATAAATAAATAATTTATGAACACTGCAACACTTAAGTGATTACATGTGATTTATACTGTAAGTGCACACATAGGATATTCTCTCATTCCAGTACGCAAACTATCTCGTTGAAAATTCATTGCAAGTTTTAGATGAAAGAAAATGAAAATGAAAAAAACTTTGGGAACTTGAAGAATCCGTTACGCTTAATAGAAATGTTTAAATGAGATTTTGTGATCAGTAAAATAATAAAAATCACATCATGGATTTGCATCTCCTGATATGTGACAGGACAGTTAGTAAATGGGATTAATATAACATGTCGTAACAAGAATTCCAAGATTGAACATGTGCGTACTTGGAGTTGAATTGCCAATATAAGCACAAGTTAGATGAACATGTACCAAATGTTCCACTACTTTTGGTGTGTAGTTGTAAACATCAGGCCGTGACTGAAGCATTCTGGGAGACAGGTTGTGACAACCCTCCACACACATGTGCATTATTTTTAGGGGTGTTAAGGGACTGCTGCTGTAAATGAGACCTTGTTTTGAACTGCCAGTATGTGACTCTTGTCTTTACTACTGTGATAACTGAAGCAGCAAAACACACCCACACCCACACACACACACACACACACACACACACTGTTTGATTAAGAAAACATAAAAAAAACTCATTGCACATATGTAGCTATGTTTGTGTGATCCACCTCACAGAGAAGTATAGTTACTAGATACTCTGTATGTGTGAATGTGTGTGTATGTGTGCATGAGAAACATCTGGTGTATGGTGGGTGGCGACAGCTTTATGTGCCTCTGCCCAGATGGTGTCACAGCATTGCCTAGAAACTCTTATCCTAACCACCCCCCACCCCCCACATACACACATACACACATACACACACACACACACACATACACAGGACCACATTGACTACAGACGAACACTTAAATAGTAACTAACTGGACACTAAGACACACAATACAACAACCACCCATACCCATTCACAGACACACACACATCCACAACTACAATTAGTCTTGATTAAACAAATGTAACTACCCAGATAAATAATGTGTGGACAGACTGAAAATCCTAACACATACGCCCCCCCCCCCCCACACTCACACTCACTCCAACTCCCTTTGGGCTGATAAATAGTAGCGAATGTTGAAATGGCATTTAAACGCCCATCTCTAAGTTTTAATGACACACAAGTGTACAGCACAGAGAGACACCACGTTACAGCAATCAATGTGCACTGCAACAGCTGTCTTGGTGTGTGTGAGCGTGAGGAAGGGCATCTGTCTCTAAAGCCCGTTGATTGCAGTGAGTAAGTGCAGAATTGGTTTCTGTGGGCTCAAAATTTCTATGAGTGGTGTGTTTCACAGAAGGCCATTTTCTGCATAATTATTCTTCATGACAGCTCGAACGACTGTAGTGAGAGTCCGAATTACTAGACTAAATTCCAAGTCGCAGGTCAGAAGCAGGGATGCAGATATATTGTGAATGGTCAAAATGTTTAAAACTCACATACATTAGGCATATAGAGGCATGCTGATAACAGAAATAGGATTATGAGATTAATATCTACTTAAACTAACCTTCAACTGAGCTGAAGTCTCCTAAATGACTTTAGGAATTCCTTTTGTCATCCTATTTTAACTACCACTAATCAACAATTCCTTATTCCAAGGAAGAAGTACATGTTCAACCTGCCTAGCTGCTGAGATCACTAATTGACACACAAACAACTAAAAACTTAAGTTTCCAAATGCTAATAAGCCTACAGTACATGTTTGAAGCTGACAGACACAAACACATACCTGTATAAGTGTATCTGTTGGCGTCTCCGCTGTACACTACCTCCTCATGCGACGGGCACAGGCTTCCCTCGAATTGCGAGTATTCAGTGTTTGTGTGACTGTATGTGCCCGCCATTTTGTATGTGTTTTCACTTCTGTTTGTATGTGTAGACGGGCCCGGAGTCAGAGTTTCATGTGTGGTGTCGATGGAAGGAGAGTATGTTGTGGAGTGCGTGTCAGGGTGTGCGTGTGCAGACAGGACCCATGTGCAGGCGGTTGTAGATGGATCGAGGTCACAGGAGCCACAGTAAGCTGTAGATGCTGCAGCTACAGGACACACGGTGCCCTGCAAACACTGGTGCTGCACAGAGGAAGCAAGAAGAGACAGATAAAGATTATAGAAAGCGTACAGGAAAAGATGGAAGAGTTAAAAAGTAAGAGAGCATTAAAGAGGAAAGTAAGGGGAGACAAAAAAAAGGAGAAAAGTGAACCCATGAGATTCTAAATCTTTATTTTTTATCACACTCCACACAGACACAGATAACTACCACAAAAATGTTTCTTATAGATGTTTACTATTATCTTACCAGTTGTAAGCTTATAATAATATAAAGTCAGAGGCGTTTCTTATACACATGCAAAATGTAGCTATGCACGTGTTTGTGTGTGGTCTGCATGGACCTTAATGACATCATTAGAGCTAATGAGAATTCCTACCCTTTGTCCCTCTGTGTGTGTGTGCCTCTTTGTGCGTATGTGTATCTCATGCTGACTTAGGAACACACAAACATCACACGACCCCAGTTGATAAATGGAAGATCGCCCAGTCCCCAACTCCTGATGTGACAATGAGTGTGAGTTTGAGAGATGGAGAGGGAGGGAGAGAGAGACAGATCTAACTACTAACATCGCCATATCTTTTTTTCTGCCAGACTCGCTTGCATTTCTGAAGCGTGGAAGTCACTTGTGAAATTTGTGTCAATTGCCAATACATACAAGCATTTAATTCAAATCTATAGGTGCATTTAAATTATTATTGACTTTGTCGTTCTGTACATATGCCAAATTTAGTTGTTCTCGCTAATTTATGTCCCTGCTACTCTTAAGTCTGTAAAGAAGGACATGGAATGTCGTTTTCGGTTAATCGATGCCCGCACTCATGAGGCCGATATATCATCCCAAATGACAGCAAGTCTAATCTAAAACCACTAATGGCTAGAGTTAAATATATATTGTTATATAAATAATACATTTATTATGTAACAACTATTTGAAAATTCCCAGGGAGTTCCCTGCTTTTGAAACACTTGTAGCAGACATTTAAACCACAGGAAAAAATGTGTGGACCAATGGCACAACTGGACCACTACACAGCAGAACCAGTGGACATAAAAGATAACAAAGAAGTGTAAGAGATCTATAGAAACAAACTGACTATTTAAAACATGACTGACAAAACAGAATACTTGTCTACATGCAAGTACAACCTGTTATAAACAACAGAGAGGATTTCACCAACTTTGAGAAGATTACCAGTGAGAGAAAGACCACCAGTTACGGGTGTATAGACATAGACACAGAGACACAAATACAGATACATACAAACACACCTGCATTAACAGGCCGGGTGTGGGTTGGTCAGCACACACGTGTCGTTGAGGGTCATACCCAATCCCATTGCAGCATTCCTCTTCCTGATGTATGACCTTTGACCCACAGCACTGCAATGTCACTGTGGCATTGCCAGCAGGGTGCACTGTGAGATAGCCGTTATTGCCCATACAGCAAAGAGAGCTTGAAGAGTTTATATACTCTTGACCACAGCAAACGAAACCTAAAGACAAGAAGATATGCGTAACATTACTGTTATATAATTTTGTTCAGAACAAAATTATTAACGCAACACTTGTTTTTGCCCCCATTCATCATGAGCTGAACTCAAAGATCTAAGACTTTCTCTATGTACACGACAGGCCTATTTCTCTCAAGTATTCTCTCAAATCTGTCAAAATCTGTGTTAGTGAGCACTTCTCCTTTGCAGAGATAATCCATCCACCTCACAGGTGTGGCATATCAAGATGCTGATCAGACAGCATGGGTATTGCACAGGTGTGCCTTAGGCTGGCCACAATAAAAGGCCACTCGAAAATGTGCAGTTCCATCACACAGCACAATGCCACAGATGTTGCAAGTTTTGAGGGAGCGTGCAATTGGCATGCTGACTGCAGGTATGTCCATCAGAGCTGTTGCTCATGAATTGAACGTTCATTTCTCTATGACAAGCCGTCTCCAAAGGCGTTTCACAGAATTTGGCAGTACATCCAACCGGCCTCACAACCGCAGACCACCTATAACCACACCAGCCCAGGACCTCCACATCCAAGATCGTCTGAGACCAGCCACACGGACAGCTGCTGCAGCAATCGGTTTGCATGACCAAAGAATTTCTGCACAGACTGTCAGGAACATTTCAGGGAAGCTCATCTGTACGTTTGTCATCTTCATCGGTCTCGACCTGACTGCAGTTCGTCGTCATAAGCAACTTGAGTGGGCAAATGCTGACATTCAATGGCCTCTGGCACTTTGGAGAGGTGTTCTCTTCAACAAAGAATCGCGGTTTTCACTGTAGGGCAGATGGCAGACAGCTACACCAGATACTGATGTATCGGACCCCCGCAATACAGCGAAACTGCACATTTTCGAATGGCCTTTTATTGCGGCCAGCCTAAGGCACACCTGTGCAAAACCGATGCTGTCTGGTCAGCATTTGATATGCCACACCTGTGAGGTGGATGTATTATCTAAGCAAAAGAGAAGTGCTCACTAACACAGATTTTGTGAATAGTTGAACGATTGTTTAGAAGACATAGAAACAGTATTTAGGCTGCTCTGAATATTGGTGTGCATCTTATCTTACATACATGCATCCTCATCTCCTCTTCCCTCCGTCTTCTCTACCCCTGCATGCCTCTTTTCCTCTCTTGCATTCATCTCTTCCTACAGCAGTAATATTCAGGCTATTCCGTCAAAAGAGTGCAGGGGGAGAGGAAGTGTGTTTTTCTGAGCTGCCATCTCTGACAGTGATAGGTGATGTCTTTCTGCCACCACTTCACCTTCAGCAGCAAGGTGACATTTAAAATACATGATATCACTCCATTTCCCTGTAAATGTTTTGCAGCTGAATATCAAATTTCAAGCATTTTTCTTCACATTCTCCTGAACTTCATACTTCAAATTCAACTAACTTGCTTTGAATGACAAATTGAAACTGTTTTAGTGCCTGCAGATTTGAGGCAAGTCTCATTCTTGGTGGAGAAAATAACGTTTTGTCTACATAACCTTTATAAAGTTCAACTTTATTCTAATTAGAAAAGCTTTACTGTGCTAAACAAGTATTTGGCATTGAACATCCTTCTAGTTAAGTGGTTCTTCATCTGGGGGTCGGGACCTGGTCCCAGTGGGGCTGCCAGAATGCTGCCATAGACACAAAAATAGAATAAAATAACTTAAAAATAACTAGACGGACTACAGTTGTGAATGGAAACACTTTGGGTGGACACTGTAAATATTTTGCACTGTTTAATCCAGAAGGTGGCAGTACTGCCAACCACTATAAAACGACAAAGAAGAATCAGGCCCCAATCAGACAGAAAGCGCTTTGCAGGTTCGAAAACGCGAGGCGCACAGCAGTGCCTTTTTTGGTTGAATTTAGAAAAGAGCGAGGCGCTGCGGTTTTTTAATGTTGCAAGGCAAATTTTTCAACTCTCCGCGACCGGGAAAAAACGCTCAGCGCCTCTTCACGCTGTTGCCGTTTTTACCAGCTCGTATAAACAGCACGCAGAACGCTCACTGCCAGTCGGGGGGGGGGCGAAATATTTTCAGAAAGGGGTCGGACTGCAACAAAGGTTAAGAACACTTGTTCTAGTTCAATGGCAAAAGCTATATTTATAACTCTACTGTAATGCTAGGTTTCTGCTAGACGCAGTGTCCCCAGCACAAGGGTTCGCGCTCCAAAAATGATGTCATGATGTTTCTTGTATCGAGTGCAAAGGCTCCGCAAGTAGTTGCAGTAGTCTCAGTGCTTGGTAGTGTTGTATTTTCAAACACTGTAGTGTTCAATTAACAGATAATAATAATAATAGTAATTCTGGCACATCATTTCACTGTCGCTATGATGACCAGTAGTGACAGTAGATTCCAACCCCAGACGTTGAGGTTCCTTGTGCTTGTCTTAACTCCTAAGCAACTAGGGTGCCGCCCCACTAACTGGACACTAACCTAACTTGGTTTTCCTAAATCATACAAAGCAATACCATAACATAGGAGAGAAGTTCAGAAAACACTGTGTGTGTTAGATTAAGGTTATGTCATGGAAATGAGGCTGAAACAAAAGTGGCAGCAGCTCTTACACAGCTAAACTAATGAAAGCTGAAGGTAGAGAGTAAACATGGTGCTTTTTCTCCAGTGGCCCTCCTAATAACACAAGTTGAACCAATCTGGTTACTTTGACGTCTTAGCTTAGTCGAGGGCGGGGAGCATAAAGCTTCGGCCTTGCAATGGATTAGGGCTATAATGTTGTCCTGCTATAACAATGAGTCAGCAAAGTAACCCCCTGCTGTGAGGATGCATTGGAAATACAAATGAGCATGGCACGGCACGAATAAAACATCATAACTGTGCTGGTGGAAAAAGGATAAATCGTATTTTAATGAGGCCAATAGTTAAAGCTTCTCATTTTGAATCAGACCGAAATATTATAAGAACCCCTCTGTCTTTTGTAATTATTTAGTTTAGAGTTAAAATAATCTAAGTTTCATGAGGTATTTAGCAAATTGACGATAAACTCATGACATGCTGATCTGTGGCACTATCTACCCCCAGCTGTGTTGCCCATTTTATTTGACAGCAGACATTAAACACTAAGTCATTGCTTTGTATCATGATCTTGGCCTTTAATGGGGCTGCAGCTAGTTGTTGAGTGATAAATAACTTATTGTTTAACAACCTAATCAGCGTTCACTCTTTACCTACATGAAATGCTGTTAATTTAAGCAATCATTTCACTTAAAGGCCAAAAGTGGAGAATGGCACATATTTTCTCCTGTGCTGTTGCAGTGCATTATATCCTCACCGCATCCATCACAGGCAACATGTGACAGGAAAATGCATGTGTGTGTATGTGTGTGATTGTGTGACATAAAGGCAGTCTGACGGCTAGTAACTCACTTAGCGGCGGCAGCTGTTGCAGAGCAGGGGCTTGGTGGCCAATTCCCCCAGCGCCTTACTTCAGCTTCAATGACGCGCAAATAAACAGCTCAACACTTTTCCAAAATAGCTTCTTTCCACTCATCCTTCGTCCTCCTCACCTCTACTCCTCGCTTCCACCTGGACACCAGGCCCTCCACGGCTCACAATTTTAGCAATCCAACTGTCCTTCCATGTATCGTTCCACATGGCTCTGTTCAAGCTCTCTACATAACTTGATTCACTCTTGTGCTTTTTCTGACCACCTTTATCACTTGTGACCTGAAGTTCAGGAGTTGTCTCCTGCCTCTTCTCCACTCTGCATCAGTTATTTCTCTAATCATATTTTCTCCCTGCATCCCTAACTTCTATATCAACCTATATCTCCCCAATTTTCCAGGTGCTCTCTTATCTTATGTCCTCTTCTCTGTCTTTAATGCCTTATTTTCCTATCATACTCTTCATCCTTCCTCCATTTCTCTTGACCATGACCATGTCCTCTTTTCTCCTCATCATCTTCGCATCTTACTCTTGTCTCCATCCCCTTTTCCTTTCACTACTGCTCTCTCTATCTGTCTTTGCATCCACAGTTCATAGGTCTACATTGTTTGTTTGCTGTTCTGCAGCTAAACTTCACTATTGTATTATCACCCATTCAGCAGAAACCCAATCCCTGTCTTTGCAAGTGTTATCTGTGAATGGGTGTGTGTGACATGCTTGTTCATTTGTGTTAACGTTTTGAAACACACACCTCGTATTTTCTCTTCCTCTTTATAAGCTGTGTGTGTTTGTGCATGTGGATGCATGTGCGTGTATGTGTTGACAACATTTTATCACACACCTCTTGTTTTCTCTCCTGCATCGCAGAATGCTTCAGCCCTAATCTTCAGATTTACGTTGGATTTGCATACATTCGTTAATAGCGTCGGGAGCGCTGCGTCAACACAAGGTGCTTAGACAACGTGAATTATTATTAGGGTTCCAGTCATTCCACTTAATGATAAGTCAATATTTAGCCCTGCCAATGAACTACTGATAAAAATGTGTGTTGTGGATTAGGGTTATCCGAGCTCTCTAGGAGACCAAAACCCCTCCACAACTTTAAACAAACCAAACACTTTTAAATACCTGAATATATTACAAGGGGTTTGGCACAAAGTGCAGAGAAAGTGCACACATACACAGATTGTGTTCATGCATACCAGCACACACAAACACAAACTCAAGATGAAGCAAGCACATAAAAGCTGATGTACTTATTAAATAATGCTTTTGATGATTTTAGCTTATGGTATTGGTATATATGTTGGCCATTAAGTTACAGGAAATTGCAGAAAATAAATGAAGAATGGTTTGAAAATGTGTTTTTGAGTTTAATCTGTTGACATAAATATTGTTGGTTGGCTCTGTTAGAAACAAACCAGCACCAGCAAATGAGTGATATATTCATACATAAAGATGACTGTCATCAGTCAATCAAAAATATTTTTTAAGTTCATGATACAGGCTTGTCCACACTGTAAAAGCTTCTTTGTTTAATATTTATTATAGTTTAGATTTTTTCAGTACTAATATAAATATATTTTGTTGTGAGTTATTGTTTATAGTTTCTTCTGACAGTAATTTAATTTCCAGTGCTTTCCAGTCTTGCTCAATTTCTTGGTCACAACTCAATCAAAGGGATCCTTATCATACATGTTTGTTGTTTTGCATATGTTAAAAAAACAACACCAGCTCAATAAATAGTATCAGCTTTAAAAATCCAGTATTGGTTGGGCTCCAGTACACACACACACACACACACACACACACACACACACACACACACACACACCCTCACACACTCACTCACTCACTCACTGCAGGAAGATGTGTGTGTGTGTGTGTGTGTGTGTGTGCACGTATGCATGCACACACTTTGTGCTCCGGAGGGGCCAGACTATATGTCATGTCGAGAGATGAAATCACAGTGGATTGACTTTCTCACACAGTGCACAGTGTTCCCCTGTGAACACACACATGTGGATGTTGGGTAAGCAAGCACACAATAATCAAAGACACACACACATACACACCTACTCTTTTCCCAGCTGACTGGCTGTCCTCGTGTCTTTCTGACGTCTTCTTATTCTTCTTTTTTAAAATTTTTTTTATGTCTCAACAACATTACCAGCTGGGCATGTGTGTGACATTGTGTGCATTTGTGTGTACGTGCATCTTTGCATGTATGTGTCTTGAGTGTGTGTGTGTGTGAATGCCTGTGCTGAGCCTAGGTATATTTTCACCACTCTTCAGGGATTCACTAAAAACTGAGACACAGCAAGCAGCTGTTCGAGTGTCTGTGAGAGAGGGACAGAAAGAGACATCAGAGAGAGAGACGGAGATGAAGAAGGGGGAAGTGATAAAAAAATGACAAAGCTATAAAATGGGGGGAAAAATGAATGACGTGAATGAGAAACATTTACTAAAAACAAAGAACATAACTTACTCTATTTTGAAATCTACCGTGGTTGCACCAAAATCAGTGAGAATACCATTTTTGTCAATTACAGACAGTACAATTTTTAACCATCATAGAGATTTAAAATTATTAGATGAGCACTACTTATTTTACGGCAGACTGACACAGACACTCCAATCCTTATACATTCTGCCTACACCATTTCTGCCCTCAACAATGCCAGAGACATTGTAGCTGAACCGCCGTTGTTTGATTTGACAACTTTTTCTCAAATGTGTAAATTAACACATTGGCCCTTTATGTTGTATTTAACATTAATGTTGAACAGCTTTAACTTACTAATAGAAATTTTCTTCAATCATATAATTATTAGAACTCTTAAAATACATTGCTTGTAAAAAGTGTTTACTTGAGCCAGTCCAAGGCGTGGTACACTTGCACGTGGTTGAACGTGATCAAGATTATACCACCTCCCCCTCATTTTGAGCCAGAAAAAACCCTGGTCCTGGGAATACATCTTCACCAGCCAATTAAACTGGTTCAACACAAAGGCTGTTCAATGTATCCGAAATCATTTTGGTTGTGGGCAAAGGTAAAGGGCACCTCTGTCATATAACCTTAACAGAGGCATGACACGGCCCTGTGAGTTGAATAATGGGTAGATGAAACCAATGGCAACTGTGGTGTAGGGATAACAGTTTAATTGAAACAAAATGTTTATCCAGAGGTATGTAGCACAACTAAAATATCTCATCCAGGTATAATTTGCAGCTACATCCTATAATCACTTGCTAAAAATGTGCTGTGAGTGTGTGTGTGTGTGTTCTTGTGCATGCATGCAAGCTCAATTTTGAAAAATTGCCCATACCAGGAAGTTATGTTTTTCAATTTTTTACTTTTAATAAATCTACTATGTGTAACAGTAACAACATCAAGAATAACACAAAGGGAAATAAAATGCAAGCACACACACACACACACACACACAAAGCAGCCGGTCCTCATCGCTGTGCTCACCAGCCTCTGGTTCTATTCTTGCCAGTCATTAAAGTAAACCTAATAGAAAAGCCATCATCATAAATACATTAACAGAGAGAGAAATGTCTTCCTGTGTTCAGAGAGTACTCGATCTTCTAAAGCAGCCAGACGCTGCTGTTTGGAATGCACTACTGTTGGCCATTTGCTACCCATCATTGATGAGGGGCTTTTGGCAATGATAAACACACACACACACACACACACACACACACACACACACACACACACACACAAACAAACAAACAGAGAGACATACACACTCAGAAACTGATGAGAATCTTTTGGCAGAAACAATGAAAAGATATGTGATGGATGCATAAAGAAACATGTGAAAATGTAAACACATTCAGATACGTATACAGAAACAGACAGCTGCATCCAGAAAGTGAAGCATACATGCACCAAGTTGAAGTAACAAACCATGCACACTTGCACGCTTGCACACACTTACACACACAAATGCATCCACTCTCACAACTCCGCCAGGCTCGGAGTGAGCTAGCTTAACTACTGGGATAATTTCCCTCCAGCAAATGGTCACTGTGCCCTTGAAAAACATATTTGATTATTACTTTTTCTCCCCCTCCTCTTTTTTTCTTTTAGCATCATCACAGCCATTTTCATCACGCGCTCTGATGATGGCACGGCAAGGCGCGTTAAGATAACACCCCGGCACCGGCAGGCTTTTAACACTTAAACGGTGAAAAGGGATATTCAGATTTGTCCTTGAACGTTTGGATGGGGCCTGCTGGGCTGGGACAGAGGGAGGGAGTAAGGGAAGGAGTTAAAGAAACGCATACATTTTTGTTAGATTCGCTTAGTTTAAGAAAAAGTGAGGTGGGGAGGGCATTTATGGTAGCACCCACAGTGAGAGATGGGGAAGACGGGGTTGAAGGGCAGATGGAAGAGTTAAAGAACTGTATGCTATAAAGAAAAAGTGTGAAGGGGAAATGATTAGGCAGGGGACTTAGCGAGAGTCAGGGAGCAACGGGAGGCCAAAGACACAACACACGTTCCTTTAAACACCATCTAATCTCACCTAAGACTTAGCTAAACATCTTACTTACAAATTCAGAGAGAGAAGAAAAGAGGAGCAAATGAAGAGCTTAAAAGTTGGTCTAGAACCTGCGACACTGGAGGAAATGCTGCAAGACAACAGAGGCACTCTCGTCCAAAAATAAACAGTATTTAATCTACTTGAAAGTGAAATGAAAGCTGTTTAAACAAACTGGCAGATTTGGAAGGCAGGGATTTAGCATGGACACTTTGTGTTGTTGTATAACAACTAGGAAATGTTGAGGAAAGGATTATAGACCATCTCGATAATACGCCAACGACTAAAACCAGCCAGAGCAGAAGCTAGGTCTGCCATTTAAGAAGGCATATTAGTTTTACCTGGTCAGGTAAATTAGAATAAAGACATATGTAGACAGGAACATATACACAATTAAGGTAGTGAGGCTTGTAAATTGACTTGAAAAAGAGCACTTATGTAAGGTGCTGCTGTAGCTGTTTCTGATTAAAATTTATGGCGGCTGTGGCTCAGGAGGTAGAGCGGGTTGGCCGTTAATCGGAAGGTCGGCGGTTCAATCCCTTGCTCCCCCTGGTTGCGTGTCGAAGTGTCCTTGGGCAAGATACTGAACCCTGATTTGCCCCTGGCGGCTGTTCCGCCAGTGTATGAATGAGTGTGACTGTTAATTTCCATTTGAGTACTTAGGCTCAGTGTATGAATGTGTGTGCAGATGTAGTGTAAAAGCGCTTTGAGTGGTCGAAAAGACTAGAAAGGCGCTATACAAGTACAGAGCATTTACGTTTACATGGCTGTCCATCCATTTTGATATTACCACTGGGGAGTGCCCAAGTCAGAAATCACTAGGGCTGTCCCAGACTAATGATTTACATAGTCAAATCCGAATTGTCAAGTTTTGCCTATTGCCTATTTCTCTGCTCGCCTGCCATTCACCGGTCTTGTGCAGAGTTATGACATTTGGCCGCATTGCATACCGTGCATGTTGGCCACACAGTATGCATGTGGCCGAATGTCCCGCGAGGTACGGACAACTCTGCACAACAGCGGTGAAGTTTAGGCTCCATCTCAACAGCAAGTTCCTCTTCTGCCACTACGCACTCACACACATACACACTACGCCTACACATGCGCACTGATGCCCCCTACCTTGAGGGTTAGGGTTACAATTCTGGATTTATTCATGCACCTTAAAAACATTTATTAAAAGCTTATATTCTTTTCTCATTTTTATTTACAGCATTATATGTTGAAATGTATATTGCAATAGGCTGTATATAAACTTATTGGGAGAACTGGTAGTTAGGGTGAAAAATCAGGCGTTGAGATCCCCCATATCGGCAAAATGTCATGATCCTCATTTTGCAGCAAAGCTTTGTAGCTTCGCAGCATCGTATCTTCGACTAATCTTGGTCAGCCCTAGAAATCACAAATCCTGCTCACAGCAGCTGTAAATCCAAAGACATAAACTAAAAAGCATATAAAAAAAAGAAACCTCATCGAATAAGTAGGTTTCTACAGCTAAACGGTAGAAGAAGAAGATACTTTATTGTCACATACATGTAGCGAAATTCATTCTCTGCATTTAACCCATCCCTCAAGGGACCAGTGGGCAGCCACTGTGCAGCGCCCAGGGACCAGCTCCAGATCAGTGCCTGGTCAACTGCAACATGTTTTTGATGGTGGGGGAAACCGGAGCACCCGAAGGAAAACCACGCAGACATGGGGAGAACATGCAAAATCCACACAGAAAGGCCGGGACGACTGAGGATTGAACCCACAACCTTCTTGCTGTGAGGCCACAGTGCTATCCACTGGACCACCGTGACGCAGAGTAGACTTAAGCCTAGTTCACACTATACGATTTTTAGCTTGATTTGCTGCTCAGCAAGCTCGGAGGCTGTGATCGGGCGTAATCAGCGGTCAATTGGCGGTCGCCAGTCGTTATGTGTGAACAACGCATCAAAATGGATTCCCAACACATTTCTGACACATCGCCGATGTCTGCCAGGTATCTAGCATGCCAAATATCTGGAAGAGTCAGCCGACTCGACATCCACAACCAGCCAATGAGAGCAGGCAGCTACTTTTTCACAACAAAACACTTTTTACTCACCTCCAGCTCTCTCTGTAGCTCAGACAACCCCTACTACCTGCTTGTGCTAATCCATTCTTTCAACCATATTGTTTGTCTTTATAATTGTTGTCGTTATAATAACAAACAACAGCTGTTTTGTGTGAAGGTTTGCGTCATTTCACGTGAGCTTTCTTGACAAAACGTGGTTTGGAGACCAGCGTCGGGTGACACAGCCGCTGTAAGCTCGTGTAGTGTGTGACCCCCTGTCCCCGATCAGTCACGTAGTGTGAACGCCACAACGACTTCAAGACTCCCGTCACAAGACAACAATTTGTGTAGTGTGAACGGCACAGCCATCGGCCGACGCTGAAAGTCGTGTAGTGTGCACAAGCCATAAGTAAATCCTGATAGACTCTTGCACTATAAAAAAAAACTGTGCTTTCTCGCGGTATAGAATGACTCTTCCAACCTTAAAAGTCTTCATCAAGTAATCACAAATATCCTTAAAACATGCCAGATGATCAGGATGAGTAGGTACATAGATGGGTGGGTGGAAAGGAATGTCACAAGCTTATTGAGGGAGAACAATGACAACTTATTGCTCAAGTTTTGAATCCAAGAACCCAAAGAAATATTTGGAAGAACTCTGTCCATTGGCTCAGCTTTGTGTTTGTTTCTTGTGTTTCTTTGATACAGGTTGGGTGAGGTAAAGTTTTGATTCTACACTTTTTTTTCAAATAGGCCAGGCTTGTGTGTGTTTGTGTGTGTGACAGAGAGAGAAAGCGCTCATGCAACTTTGTGTTGCATATTTTTGTATGAGCAATTTTGTGTGTATACACATGCACGTTTTCTTGTGAGTGTGTGTGGTTGTTGTGTTTGTGTGTGTATACCTACGTGTGCACGTGTGCACGCAAGCCGGTACGTGTATCTGTTGCCAGACGGCTGTCTCCTGGCATTGCTGTTCCCCTGCAGTGTGTGTGTATGGTTGTTGACAGTGTGGACGGTAATGTGTGATAGATCGCACTTCAGGGACCCCATAATCACATCAGCCTAACCTAGTCTATCAGCTGGGCACAATGGGATACCCTTCACTCCTCCTTTAATCTGCTCCATCTAGCTCTTCACCACTCTTCTGTTCTCTCCTCTTTTTTTCTTTCACTCACATTTTTTGCATTTTCCTTTATCATTTTCATTTTTTCATTCTGTCTTTTTGCATTCTTTCTTACAATAAACATTTTATTCAAATGTCTTCTGCTGTATGTCATAAACTTTTCTCCCTCTTTTTTTATCTCACTTTTTTGTATTCATTTTACAATGTAACTTCTTTATAGGTACACTATTTTTTTTTTAGAATTGTATCAGTAGTCTTCTCTTGCTTGCATTTTTCTTTCTATAACAAATCTGTCTCTCACTATATCAGTAAAATTCAAAACCCCAGACATGGCGAGAGGCAGCAATGAGAGTGAGTGGTGCCAAGGTTAAGTAGCCTATCCTATAATAGGTGTTGCTGTGCGCATGTTGGGTGTGTAAGCGTGAGTGTCTTGAAACAGACGTGTGGGGTCGAGGTTGCATAGCTGGCCCCAGGGCTCCCCGACAGTGCAGTGCACCCGGCAAATGGCCCTTAGCCTTGCTAGCGCCGCTAGCCCTACAATCCATCATACCATATGTTCTCAATGGGGAAGCTAACGCTAATGACTGATGAGTGGATGGGAAGGGGGCACATAAAGAAAGGGAGGGGGAAGAGTAGAATGAGGAGAAGGGGAGGAAGAAAAGGTGGTGGGAGAAGAGAGGAGGAGTAAGAGGCCAGAGGAAGCAGGGAAACAAGTTCAGAAAAAGTAACAAACAAGATGAGAAAGCAGAGGAGGAGATGTGAATTAAATAACAGAGAGGAAGAGGAGGAGGAGAGCATATGCACTCCTTGGGAGGCCACCTCAATATGAAGGATGACCATATAGCCTGCTCAGTTGGATAAGAAAAGAGGATTTAGTGTAAAAGAAAATGTAACAGATGAGACGAAACGAGTAACGATGTAGTAGAATACCATAAAAATCACATGTCAAAACAAAGTATTGCTCTGATTAGTGTTTAAGCATGAAAATTCAATAAGTCTGGAAAACAGGGCTTTTTAATAATAGAGAGCATCATTTTTCTGCTGACTTGCTTTCTATGAGCTTTTTTTGTCAGCATGTATGTATTTCTGTGTGGGTAGAGATCTTGTGTGTGTGTCTTTGTGTTTGTGGATAGGCTAATGGAGTACTATAGGTCTGTCCATATGGGCCATTGTTTATGTGTGATGAATAGAGTCCACGTGTCGGTCTCTGGCACTCAACACTAAGCGAACCCTGCCGAGGGCACCCTGTTGACTCTGTGTGTGTGTTTGTGTGTATGTGTGGGTGCATGTAATATGTCTATTTGTGTGACAGTGTGTGTACGAGTTTGTGTGAAGGAGAGAGAATGAGTGTGTATTTGTCCTGCTGTGTGCTTGGCAGTGCCCTCAACGGTGCCATCCCGAGTGTGTTTCATCATCATCTGCCATGACAAAGATGTCTAATGACACACACATACACCCACACATACACACACACACACACGCACTGTCCCATCTGTGCCATGGTATCCGGGTGCTTTGGGACACCGCGGGAAAGGAAGAAAGGGAAACGACCCCACGTACCTGCACCATGTGTCAACCCTCTTTGCTTTACTCTCTTCTCCTATCGTTTTCTATCTTTTCCCTCACTCTCTCTGCACCCTAAACATTAAGATCCTTTTTGGGGCAGAGTAACTAGTTTTCTGAACTAAGGGCCTTTTTGTTGATTGGATTTAACAAGACAGGATTTCCCGATCCAGAAAGTTCAGCAGCCTGTCAAATTTCAGCCAGTGTGCTTCCACTGTTCGTCAAAAAACTTAATTCAGCATAGAATCCTTCATTTTCTCCCTCTTATCGAAATATGAAAATATTCTAACAACACTGGATGTTTATGTTTGTATCTGTGTGTTTACTTCACTCACCTGGGGCATATGTATGCCCTTCCCCCCTTTCAGCACCCCCGCAGCACACCAGTGTATTATCTACAATCTGGCCTCCACAGCATTGGACCCCATAGCCATCATGTAGGCTCCCACTACAGCAGAGCTGGCCGCCTTTCATGGAGTAAGGAACCCCCCCACAGCAGCTGTCACCCAGCCCCACTGAGACCCGGGCCTGTGAGTGGTCAGGACAGCAGTTTTCATCTACAAAGACAAGGGCAGATGAAGGAAACACTTGAACAACATGGAAAAGAGTAGACTCAATCAAGTAGAAAAGAGCAAACCCCATGTGAGTGTAAACATGTGAAGTGATATGAAACTCACTGGTCTTTACATGAACATAGTATCCTCCACAGCACTGGTGGTCAGGGAGTGAAGGGTGCAGTTTGCCATTGCAGCAGACTGGATTAGGGGAATCACTCAAACTCAGGTAACTGCCCTCACAGCAATGATGATGTGGTTTCTTAGAGTACAATACTCCATTGCAGCAAACCTGGTTGATATACAGTTGTACACACACACACACACACACACGCACACACACACACACACACAAACAGGTATGAAAACAAAATTCGCACAAACACGGTCACAGTTTTATGTGTATTGAAAGTATGATACTATGTATGCGCTAAAGAGGAGGCCATTTGCTTGTTAAGGGGAATGGTTCTATGCAGGCCAACACTCCCCACAAAAGTAGACAAAAGTAGAAACAAGGTACAGTGGTGTTATTCAGGAATGATGTGATTTTGATGAATTCAAATGCATAGTTGGTGTAATATTTCACAAGCTGTGTCTGTGTATGTCTTTGTATGTGTGAGTTTAAATGTGGTTATTGTTTGTGCCATTGGGTGCTGTGGGGGTAAATGTACAGTATGGCGGGTTTCACTGTGCCAACTTGGCTGGCATTCAATGACACAAGGATGGAAGTGAATGCAGATGACAAGTTAATCTGTTTAGAGAAATTAATCACTGAGAGGATGAATAGCGTGTGCACAGAAGAGGAAATGTGAGAGTGTATATTTGTCTGTGGGTCTCTATGTTTCTTTTTATGCTTGAGCGTGTGTTTGTGCATCTAAGGTCTGGTGAGTAATATCCTGAGGGAGTACACAGCAACAGTGTATTCTCCACTTCAGATGAGCACCCAAAGCAAAGACTCTGGACTTGTTTTACACATTTCTTTTGCTGTTGTTTTGTTAGTTGTGGTTTTAATGATCACTTATGACGAGTTCTAGTCAAAAGAGGCTCTTGCATTCAGGTGAAAAGGGAAGGGCAGAGCAGAAGAGAGGATATTACCCCTCACCCATCCCACCAAAATGCACTATTCTCAATATAACCATAATCATCATGTGTTAAGTCTGTCTTTTCAAAACCCTATCAGTATTTTAATATACACTGTATCTAACACAGCATTATTAGATGAGGCATATACAAGTGTGTGCTGTTCAAAGTAATACTCTTGACTTGACAGAAAATGAAAAATGCATTCCCCCACTAGAACAATCAATATTATATATATATATTGTTTTGGCCTGTGAGTTTTGTTCTGTCTGTCCGCAGCTGTATAAATGCAGTAGTGTCAAAGGCAATGCAAAATGCATGTGATGAATGATGTGATGAACAACTGGATGAAATATTATTACACAGCTCCACCTCATACAGAACAAAATGAGAAACAAAAAAAGTATTAAATGACCAGAACATAATCACCTGAATGTCAGGAGGGAAGCAGGACATCCCACACACACCATGACCAGCAGGACACTGCAGGTAGGAACATCTGAACTTTACGGCACCTGCACCCCCTGACTCTTCTCCCACAGAGGATGAGAGCCCTGTTGACCCAACGGCACATGACCTCAGGGTTCGTCTTAAGACCTCATAGCCCAGCATGATCCCACTGGGTCTGCCTGGACGGGACCATTCCAACCTCACTGTCCTGACAGGGAGAGAGACCAAGACAAGGAGAGAACGAGACATGGGGGGTATGTTCTTCTTCACACTCCTTTCACACTACCAGAATGCACACGAAAAACCCAAACACACACACACAAATGCATTCATGCATGGTTAATGGCTGACAAAGTTGAGTTACAGTGTCAGGGTGTGTGTATCTTTATACACTTCTCACTATTGATTTTCCTCTTTTTTATCTCTGACATCTTTGGCAGGGGAAAGACCTGTGTAGTAACACACAGAGTTACAACTTTCACAGTCTCCTAGACAGAAAACAAGCCACAAATCACCACTTCCTCTGCAACTGTAAGATTTGCAACATCGCAATTTAGGTCAAAAGCAAGAAGCAGATAGATTACAGCATCATTAAATTTAACTAACTATAAATAAAATGTCAGTTTAAAGTCATATATGGGAAACAAATAAAATTTGGGGTAATATGTTTACATTACTTTAACATGGTTTATCGTAATTATTACTGAATACTGTATTCTGTACAGCCGATAAACATTTATACTGAAAACACTAAATCTAAAGTTTCATGAACCAACAATCTCCCACAGAAAAGACTATTCTGAACTGCCTGAAAACAGCTTGATTGTAGTCCAGCCTTTACTTCTGTAACCTATCTGCGTCACTTTGCAACACATGTCATAATGCTCGCCTAGTGGTTAGTCAGGCTCGCCCTCAAAAACACTGGTGGAGAAACATGCTGAGCTGCAGCACACAGTGACAAGACGTCCCCCTGCTGCCTCCCCTCACCCCCACCCTTCCTACCGAACGTTGGATACCCTCCAGGCAGTCAATGGACACAAAGTTGTTACTGTGATTTAGAGACAGTGCACAGTAAAAAATGTTAGTATGAGTATGAAACATAAATTTGTTACAAATAAATAACTTCTTCCACTCTGAAACTTCAGTCTAGGTTGCTAAACTGGTTCAGGAACATGTACAGCTGAACCGAAGCCGTGTTTACCGGCTTGTCAGGACCCGCCCTACTCTGCTCCTGATTGGCTAGTAGTCCTTAACTAGGTACTGTGCATGTCCAACTCCCAACAAATCAAACAGAAGTGACATGCCTCACTCCACAGCTAAAACGGTGCGCTCAAACCACAGGTTTAAAAGAGGTGCTGCAGCAATAGCCAGTCTGACAAAAAAATAATTGCTTTTTGAAAATCAAACCATGTAAACCTGTTCTGGTACAACCCCTAAATAAAATTACAGCTGAAAATTACCATAATATGACCACTTTCAGATATATTCAGAAAACATGCTGAAAGTTAAAGAAAAACTAAAAAAAATATTTGCGGTACATCTCTGTATTACCTGGGACTGATAACTTGTGCGTGTGGCGCGGCCAGGTCGGCAGGCAGGTCCTCCACAGTAGTTGTCTGAGTAACATTACTCCGCACACATGCATACACAGTACACACCTCCACCTGAAGATACAAAAAACAAATACAGCAGGGAAAAATATAATGCATATGTTTGCGGGTATGTGTGTGCGTGTGTGTGCGTGCTTTTCTTTGTGTGTGTACCTGTACGCTGTAGACAGTAAAAGGCAGCAGGTCACCCAGCATGTAGGACCCTGAGCTGTTGTCTACACTGCCATGAAGACGGTCATTAACGTAGATGTAGTAACCAGTAACTGCTCCATTGGGCCTTAGAGGAGGGAACCAGAGCACACGTACTGTGCTGCTGTTAACTAGAACCACCTCTGGGGCGGACATCCCGTCTGGCTCTGAGGATAGCACATGTGAGTGTCGAGACCCAAAACAGTATCGTAAGAATAACAAAATGTTCTACAGCTTGAAGTTTTGAGACACGGTCACCTTTAAACATACACGTTTGACATGTGGTATGAAACCAGTGCTCTCAACATCACATGTAAGCTTATATATACAGACTACCTTGACAATTGCAGTAATTTAAGAACAGAGCTGCAAAAGATGGGATTTGAGATTCTGAGACACATTTTCACACCAAACTGCTTGTACATTTTTACACAGAAACCACACCGCTAAAACTTAAAATGTCATTAAGAATAATAGATTGATTCTGTATGATCAGCTCACTCCTTTTCCCGGTCTTATAGGTAATAGTGAATCTTCACTGAGACACTCTTTACCTTTCTGTATTACGTTATTATATTTTCTCTCTCTCTTTCAGTGTGTTTTAGAACAAATTACATGTTTTACTTTAATTACCTTACTTCACTTCTCCAAAAAATTGTCTTTCAGCACATCCACAAAGGACACTGATGATAAACCAAAAATCCTATAGTGATTAATATAGCATAGTAACCTAAAGGAAATGAGTTACAAATACAGGCAAAATGAAGGAGTGAATGACAGAGACTGTGAAGGACATGGTAAATTTTACAAACAGAGGACAAGATAAAGATAAAGAACAAGATCTATAGACCATGAGCATTAAAAAGTCAAAGAGTGGGAGGAGAACATAGAATATTGTTAATTTAACGTTTCTTCAAATGACAATGGAGGTCAAGTTGTGAGTAGAAAATGGAGAATGAGAACCAAACGCAGAGGAAGAGGATATGAGAGATGTGTGAGAGAGGTAATCATACAGACTCCATCTATTATTTTAAGTGAAAATGCACTCAGCTAAAATAAGTTAACCCAATTCATTTGCTGCCAATGCACTTACCTAAACCCAACCTACTGCTCTACATTTCATTTACTGCAGGATGGCATTATCAACGGAATACTGCACACTGACACTCTTTCACTCATACACACACAGACACATTTTCCTTGCCAATTAGTCCTGATGTTAGCATTGCCCTATAGATTGCAGGCCATGTTAGGATGGTTGGTAGGGTTGAGCTGCATTAGTTAAAATATATTTGGCCTTGTGTGTGTGTGTGTGTGTGTGTGTGTGTGTGTGTGTGTGTGTGCACTCTTATGGCTGTAAAATAATGAAATTACCTCCAGAGCCCTCTCAGTTAAACGAGGCGTGCTTTGCCTTTAGCACCTAATGATTTTCTAATGTTTTTAATGCACTTTTTATTATACTGCTCAGATTAGAGAGAAAGAGAGAGGCCTCTGACATATGATTATACTGAAAAAAGAACAAACTTTGAGGGAGAAAAAGAGGAAGAGAGATGTCAGAAAGAGGGATTAAGGAAAAAGGTAGGGACATAAAGAAAACAACAGACAGAGTGAGCCTCTGATGTATGATCACATAGTGAGATAACCCTTAAATCGCGAGAGACTGGGCTGAGAGTTGGAGAGGGAAATGGAGAGAAAAGTCGTGATGACAGATGGATAGCCTGTGCAATTCATAGCTAAAGACAGTAAAAGCTGAAAAGGAAAATACCTGACATTTCCTGAAAAGGAAAATACCTGTAGATCCAAGAACTGATATACTTTGCTCATATTCTACTTAATATACTCTCTCAAAGCTCCAGATTTTACATTCTTATAAAGAGTCTCACGGGAGGCTCTATTAAAGAGGTGTATCATAAAGACGTTATTGCATATTTTGCTGAAACCTTTCAACGTAAGAAACATACGATTTCACTTATATTAGCATAGATTCCTCCCCGTAGAATTATAGAATATCTAATGAAACTTTTGAAAAGCTTTGTGATGTATTGTAACTGTATTGTTAAGTATAGTAATTATAGTCTGCACAAGACATGGGGGCTGCCATGTTCGCTGTCTTGTTTGACAGGTAGAACACAGCTTATGTGTATGGCTGTGTGTGCAGTTTGCATGTTTGTCTGCGTGTTGTGCCAACAAGCATTTCATAACACCTTAAATCTGCCTTACACACACACACAGTTTGTATTGATTTCATGCCTCACTACATGACATGTTTAACATCTTCTGTGTAGCACAAAGTTGCAGAGAAATGCACATTAACACAGGCACCTCTGTATTACATTTACGTATTGTACGTGAAACATTCTTATATACATATTACATTAACACCCTCACACATATACTGTATCTAAAGTAAGAAGACCAACCAAGATCAATTCTTGGCCAAAAATAAAAATATAATATATATAAACATAGGCACATACCTCCATCCTCTGTGGTGACGTTAACTATTGCCTTAGTTGTATTATGTGCTCCGTTGGACACCTGTAATGACACCAGATATGTGGTGCTTGGCCAAAGTTCACTTATCACTGTGGAGATGACCTCAGGGGAGAAAGCAAAGACTTGACTTGACTGTGTAGTCTCTATTGTCAGAAAGTAAGATTCCACATCTCCCTGTAGGTCTTGCAAAGCTGAGAAAGACATGAAGAGAGAGGGAGAAGAGTGAAGGAGCAGTTGAAAAATCATCATGTTGAGTTTCTATTTTCATGTTTGGTAATATTCAAGTCCAGAACAATCTTCATAGAGTATATGGACATGAAATCATTTGCTGGGCAGACTGTGTGTGTTTGAGAGTGTTTAAGAGAGGGGGTAATCTTACAGGGTTGTGTCCAGTTGACCTGTACAGCAGTGTGATTGATAGCATGGGCAGACAGAGATGGAGGGTGGTGGGGAACCCCAGCCATTGTCACTGCGGTAACGATGTCTCCTAAGGAATAGCCCACGTCATTATGTACCACTAACTGGTACTGGTAACAGGTGAATCTGTTGAGAGAAAATATTGCTGTTTTTGATAAGAGGGCCACACTATGTTTTACCTTCCTTGTGAGTTAAAAGATTAGTAGTTTCTTCTATCAATCATTCAAAAGAAAAAACAACAAATGCGAATATAAACATGGTCCTTGTGTAAGTACCGATTTCAACAGTCATATCTACCTTTATCTAGCTGTTCACTCTAAAGTTGGTTTTGCCAATATGGTGACTTCTTTTAAACAAATGCAAAGTACTTTCTAGGACATCAAACGTGCTGACACATTCAAAAGTTAGTCAGTTTACTACTTGAATAAAGCACAGTAGAGACACAAACCCGAAAAGTGTACACCCAGAGCCGTTTAGCAAGCATAGAGGGGGAAAAAAACAAACTGCTTCCACCAAGTGCCAAACTGAGATTAGGGGACGCTGTGTGAAAAACAATTTAATTCTTTGGGATATTTGCTTAATGTATCTTTGAGCGGTATTAAAAGATCGGCATCAGCGGCAGCTCGCCGATCGGCTCTGCACACACGGTTTGCTGCAGCGCCGGCGTTTGCTCTAGAGCTCATTTCAGTAATCTCACCTGCTTAGGCCTTTATCTTGGTAGAACAATTTGGTGCCGGAGTAAACATGGAGCCAGCGATGGAGATCTTCAGAGGGGGGAGGGGACATGGCTGTTACTGTGGGGACCATGGCAATGGCCAAGGGCTGGTGGGTTTTACGTCTGAGCAACTTGTATCTGAAGGGGAAATTTGAATAAAAGAAAACACACACACACATGGTTGGATGTTTAGGAATGCATTACACAACACATGTTCACAAATGCATCAATACGAGCACAAAGACACACACTGTACCCAGATGGAAATACACACATGCATACATACAGACACACACTTACACACACAATTTTTAACTGACCCTTCTCCTTATCGCTCATTTCCTCCTCTTCTGCTGTTTTTCATCATCTCTATTCTTTTGCGTTCACCGTATCTCACCCCTCCCTCCCTACGCCCCTCCCTCTGTTGTTTTTTTCTACAGGGTTTGTGTTTTCCTCTCCCCACAGTGATGCTAATTTCTGCTGTAATCAGAAGAGAAGGGCTTAATGCCGCCTTTTAACCAACCCACTTAGACAAACACACAGAGCTGAGCAGAGCAGAACAGAGACACGGGCTCATGCATTTTAATCGCCTGACAGGAAAATGGACCTTTATTTTAGGCCTAATCTTCGACAGAGTAGAACAGGACAGAACAAAACGGACCAGAATGTGCATTAGGACTGAGAAAACACTGATTAAAAAATGCACAGCTCTTAGTTCATTACCAGGACACTCATGTTAGCAGCTTGTTAACGTGTTCCTATCAGCTTTTTTGGTTAAGTTTTCACATCAACAATTGAACATCTCCAGAATGTGTCTCTCAATAACAACATGCTAAAGATTTCAGTCTTGGCCGTCTGGTTTCTGACTTTGGGCTACAGCTAATAAATGAAATCACAGGGCAGATTCAAATGATGTTGAGCTATGATGGTTAGACACACTGGGATCCACACATATCAACTCTTCATAACTAGTATTGGATTTTGGATGCATATTTGCTTGTACAGAACTATAATATACTTTAATTTTCTTACTTTTCTTTCACTTGGTTAAATTCCTACAGCCATCAGAAAGTCAATTGTTTGGTTCTGTGCGTTTTGAAAGCATGCATGACTCATCCACAGTGGGAATGTTGACTGAATCATATTGAGATTGTTTCTAAGGACAGGTCAATCTAACCTGGTTTTATAGTATTCATTTTATTTTTACATGTTGTCAATTCTGAATAACAACGGTATTTCCACTTATTTTGTACGTTATGCTATTCCCTTGCGTATGCACAAGTTCAGATGAGCCAATGAGCCAAGGCACAACAATTTCTCTCCATAGATACTGACTGACGCACATTTTTAAATTTAATGTGAGAAAACATAATTGTTTTTTCTAAGCTCTTGTTATTTGAAATTCCTCAGATTTTTGTTGTACTACTGGTACTTTTGGTCACAAACAAAGACAAAGAGAAACAAGGGAATTGGTCTATGATGATGTATCTTTGCATATCCATCCTTCCTTGTTAAGAACAGAAAACATCTTGGTATTATCACATATGGTTTCTGTGTAATATCCATGTTACCTGATGTTAGGTCCATTAGGCCTGCGGGGTACTTGCCAGGAAATGGCCAAGAAAGACTCACTGACCGCCACTACAGACAGTGGTTCAAGGCCGTCAGGGCTTGTGGGTAATGTTGTAGCTGGAGTGGGCAAGCTTTCTGTACATCCTCCAACATGTCCACCACCCTTGGAACACGCCAACACAGTGACACTGTAGTTTGTGTATGGGATGAGGTCTGTTATTGTGACGCTGAGCTGAGAAGTATTTCCACTGTCATGGATAATGCGGGGTTCTGGTAGGCGGATCTCATAGCTATGGATTTCTCCATTGGGAATAAGAGGTGGAGACCATGTGACCTGAAACATAAGTGTGTTAGATTTAAGTTTGGGATTGTTCATTTAAAACACAGTATTCAGGAAAACTAAAAGACTATTTCTCTGTCCTGTTATTATCCCAGTATTCTCACTGGTTGGCAGGGCATTCTAAATGTTCTCGGCATGCAGAGGACGGCAGAAAGCTTTTAAATGGATGAACTACAGGAAGTTATGGCGTGTGTGTGTGTGCGTGCAGAGCATGCAAAAACATATGTGCATCAGAGTGTAAATGCTTGTGTGGTCAGTTGAGAGCAACCAGTGCTATCATGTAGGTAGTATCCATGTGTGCATACATTGTCACCTGGGTATGTGAATGTACAGCATTAGGACGGGCACTGTGTGTGCGTGTGTGTGTGTGTGTGTGTGTG
>NC_060169.1:23917416-23928146 GCF_021292245.1 Micropterus dolomieu
GTCTTTGAAGGTAAAAACAGTCATTAGGTGAGAATGAGCACAGACAGTTCCACTGCATAACAATGGAGGTCCCCTCTTGGATAGGTAGCTATCGTTTAAGGATCTAAGTCCCCTCTTGGCAATTTCTTTAAAAAGCAAAAAAAAGCAAATTTGCAGTAATATTATGTTAAAAGACAGTAAAAGTAAATTTTGTATTATATTTATTTTACTTCAAAAGGACTGGAAACACAGGTCCACACTTGGCAGTTTACTCCGACGGTGCACTGTTGGATAGGTACGCGTGTATGTGTGTGTGTGTGTGTGTGTGTTTGCGTGTGTTTGTTCAACTTTCTAGTGGGGAAAGATAACCTGACTTTGACTTGAGCAGAAGATTCCTTTCATCAAATTTAAAACAGGGTACACACAAACACACACGCGCACATGCACAGACACCATGCTAAAATAATGAAAACGGCTGGTAATGGAATTGCTGCATGCAAAAACAAAAGCTTGCTGTCGTTGAGTACTGCATCTGATTTGGAAACAGTTCAGTCTGTCAGCATTTCAGAGTGAAGATGAAGGTAACTGGCACACACACAAATGGTAATACACACACAGACACACACACCTCTATGCTTTTTGAGTTACAGATGTCTATATAATAAATGTTTTGTTTATACATCCACATACAAAAACAGCTAAAACAACTGCTCTCTCTCTCGCTCACACATCCACACCTGTGTCCATGTACAGTGTGTTCCAACACACTTAGGATACAAACTGTCATGTACAATAACTGATCAGTTCAGAGCCTGGTGAGACTTATGAGTTTAGGTGATTAAGTGGTCAACGTTGATGAGAGTATTATGAATGAGCGTCAAGAATAATTATTTGTTATGCAACCTTGATATCCATTTAACAAGTGACACTGTGAGGTTATATAGGACACACACACACTCTCACACACTGAGCCACACACACAACCACATATGGGTAGGGTCATGTTGAGTTAGGTAGCTCATTTCCCAAAGTGCGTGTTGGGTGTGCTTTGTGGTGGAAGTCATTTACAGATTGAATAGCCTGATGTAATCTGGAGATGGTGTAGACAGCAGAGACCCTGGGCTGACACAGACCACTGGGGCTAAGGCCAGTACAGTATGTGTGTGTGTGTGTGTTTGTATATGCATTTATGTGTATATGAGTGAAAGAGAGACAGATGATAAAGTTGGTAGTGAGAAAGAATAGGTGTGTGTGTGTGTGTGAAAGGACATGGTGTGCGTCTTTGTGCATCTATGCTATTATAATCAGAAAAAAACTCAAAGGCACTGAGCGAATGCCAACCTCTGCAGCTGACAACACAAGTCTACAATTTATTAGTGCACGCATCAACGTTATCACATATTAAGGTAAATTTATATTGTCATCCTGTAAACTAATCTTTGAGGGTTTTTTTCTTATTTGTGGTTAAAAAGGGGAAATTATCTGTGGTAGGTCAAAGATCCAGAGATGACCAAAATCAAATTAATGGTTTAATTCATTGAAATTAATCAATATTCCTTCAGCATAACTACATAACGAGATAATGAGTGTGAGAATGAGAAACAAATCACATCTGATGATTCAGACAATAACAAAGAAGCAGATACATTCATTGAGTGGTTACAGTCACAGGCATTCGTTTTTTTTGTACTAAACCACTGAACACTGGCACACTATCTGTAGCCAAACAGTGTGTGGGTAAAAATAAATTATATATGTCTATGATCTCATCCTTTATTGCACAGATTTATTTTTTAGCATTATAGTTAAATACAAAACGTGCATTACTACAATCAATGTGTTGATCTTCATCTCTCACTGAATCACACTCTCATCACAAACTGTATCACTCACAGTCTGATGAAGACAAAAGAACATTACCTGTGATTATGATAAGATAAGATATAACTTTATTAATCCCCCGTAGGGAAAATTTCGGTTGACATAACCGAATAACAGTGATGCCATCCTCGTATCAGAAAGCAAACCTTCAGCAGACTTTGGCTGTCACTTGAAATCCTGACCAGGAATGTCATTATATAAAAAGAGCAAATGCAAACAAGCAAACTGAAAAGGAAACAGATAATGTTTAAGAGAGAGAGAATACCTCAATGAGAAGTAATATAGAAAAAGAAACCACAATGAAGAGAGATACTCAAAATCCTCTATCTTGTCAAGGTCAATTGGTAACCAGGAAGAGGCCTGCCTGTCTGTCCAATTAGCAACAACCAGGAAGGAACACTTTTTTTCTCGGACCTGTGACCCCTAAAGCTGTGCTGCTGCACAGATGACAGGGGCGGTTCTGAAATGATGACAGGCATTAGCATTTTTCTGCAGTTAGCATTAGTGCGGGGCTGTGAGCGTGTCAGTGTGTGTGTGTGCATCTCTGTGTGCATGCATACAATATTGTTTCATTGATAGGCCTTGATGTGGGATTAGCCAGTGGTGGAACTTAACTCTGGTCCCTCCTTAAAAATGGCCGACAGGAAGGAAGCTGCCACAGACAGGGTCACTGCCCCTCCCATTTTCTGAAGGGGACCTTGAGTTGAATGGGTTTGTTTTTCTCATTAAATCCCAAGAAGGAAAGACAGAGGAATCAGTGCGACATTGCTTTGTCTTTTCTACTTCAAGTGAGAGCTTCTCAATGAAGTTGTCAACTAATTAAATTAGTTAAATGTAATAGGTAATATTGTAATTCAGTTTCACTAGCAGCATGGCTGACTTGGTTCTTCTGCATCTTCTCTGAGCTCTTATACTCTGATGCCAGATCAAGGAGGTTTTTAGAAAGGATGTGCACAAGGATAGGCTAAAGCTGCCCTAGCAACAACCCATTTACCCTCTTTGGCTGAGCTGCCCCTCAAGTTTTATTTTTGCTGTTGTGGCTGCACATCCATAATTGCTAATGTTAGACTAAAATAAATCACCATATCACCCAAACATCAGCCGTCATGTGTGGGTGAGGGTGAGTCATTTGAAGTTGTGGAAATGATTAATAACACATGTTTTAACCAATGGAATTCCCTCACATCACGCAATATAGCCTTATATTATGCTATCAAATAAAGCTGGCTAACATATAGGCAGTCTGATCTAGAGAGAGAAGAGCAGAGAGAGGCAGCTAAGGGGAGTGCAACTTTGCAGACCTGGATTCAGACTACCAGCAGGCCAGCTGATGAAGCATTACGATAGAAATGTCAAGCAAACATTTCCTACATAATTAATTTATGTATGAGAAGTAGGCCTATTTTCTCAGAAGTATTTTTTAAAGTTGGAAAGAGGCTAATAACTTACTAAAAACTAATACTTAAATCAAGGATAAAAACACAGTGTATTATATCTGTACATAGTATTTCATCTTTCACATTATGTTAATGAGAATGCCTCTCTGTAGAGGGGTAACCCCAAAATCTCCAGTTCAAAAAGCATAGGAGAGCGTGGTGATCAAGTAAAATACTACTACTATACATATATGGGATGGTCAGGCCAGAAAATATAGTCATGGAATACTTTTTGACATTTTGTAATTATTCTGTAACCTAGTATATTTTTACATACAAAAATAGATATAGCCTACTCCAGTCTAATTCCTGGGTTTCACCAAAAAGCATTTAGTCAAGCTACTGTCAACTGGCTACACTAAAGTGTTCAGTTGTCTTGCAGTGAGAGAGAATTGAACTGACCTGAACTGAGTATTTGAATTGAATATGAGGGTAGTTATATAAGATTGTGAGAGAGTTACTATGAAGGGCCATGCCAGTGAAAGTGGGATATAGAATGAAAAATGCTGTGGACAATGGTTTTCTTGTATGTGTGAGTATAAAGTGTCCATGTGACAAATGCTTTCTTAAAGCTCTATAAAAATAAAATGGAACTGAATTGAAAAGATGGTAACATTTTGCTAGGCACTGTCTTAATATTTTGTCTCTGGAAATATCATAGACAGAAATGTTCATTATTGGAAATCCAGACATTCATTTATTTTAATATGAGATATGAGTACAATCAAAACCTGGTTTAGGATGAACAGCCCCTAAAAAGGTCTGAGCACATCCCTGGTTTTTAGTGAACCTGTGAGAAGTCAGTAAAAAAACAAAACAAAACACCAATACCTGAAATGACTCTGGGCCCAAGACCTTCACCCTTGGTGGACTGAGGCCAGCGGGCCGAGAGGGCCTGGTGGTGATATTCACCCAGGGTCCTACAAGTATGTAACAATATGTGGTTAAAGACCCTACTGGAAAACAACAAACTGGTACTACAACATGCAACATTCATACATCTTGGTCAGATTGTATTTAATTTCAGTTAAGCCCGTTATTTTGGCCTTACCTGTGGTGTTGCCAGCCTGATTATGGAGCACAAGACGATACTGGTAGTTAGTCCAGGGACTGAGAGCTGATGAAGAGTCCAGAAAGGAAAGAGGTGGAGGGTCTGGTGGGAGATGGCCCACTGTTGAGACTTGTTTGGTCCCAGCAACTCTGCGCTCAATCAGCCACCTTTGAATACCACAAGACACAATCATATACAAATAAGACTCACACAGGGATTAAAGCGTATGTATGTGATCATCTCTCACCTCTCCAGTGGTCCATTGCTCCACTCTGGTGCTCCCCAGGACAAGAGAACAGAGGTGGGGGTGTCAGAGTAAAGGTGAGGTGCAGGAACCCCTTCAGGGGGAGCTGGGAGGGTACGAAAGATCTGAGACATCTCAGACATTGAACAACCCACACTGGTGCATGCCTCTACCTAGATGTTAGAGGAAAAAAATTTAATTTTAACATCACAATGTGATGTGTTTCTAGCAGTTTTCATCAATTAATATGAACATTTTAATAACATGATTTATTCTCAGTCAGTAATCAATATTCTGGCACCTTAAAGTGCAAACAAGAAAAATAAAGGGTGCAGTGACATTTGGGAATGTAGTCTCATCCGTGCCTGGTAACACATGATTATTCAATTGGCAATAAAAAAACTAGTAATTGTATTTATATTCATTATTGGAAACTAATCAGAGGAACAGAGACTAGAAATTGTTTAGTTATAACACTACAACTGTATTCACATTTTTTAAATCGCATGTTTAATCTATAACACTATAGGGTACAGTATTGTGTTCTACCAAGTATTATTCTAATATACCTGAAGGCTGTAGGTCTGGTATGGCAGTAGGTCGAGGAAAGTATAGGTAGTGGTGTTCCCTGGAATAGTGACTGATAGAAAGGATGAACTTGAATCTGAAGCCGCACTAAACAAACCAGAGATGGGGCTTTGGAAGGGGTTTTGTTTAAGAATATGTTCAGTATTAGATTCAATTGTATTGTATTGTGGGTTTGGCGATAAAAGACTAGGGCTTGGGTTTACACTGGCAGTACTGAGTTCAGTGGGGTGAAATGAGATGGAACCGGGGCCTTGGCTTGTATTGCCTCGAGGAGTGGACTCGATCTGGTTGTCTTCTACAAAACCAGGCCACAAGCTAGAGAAAGGGTTAGGGAGAACATTGGGTCTAGTGCCTTGCATTGTGCTTAAACTGTCATTACTGCCTGTGTTGACAGTAGACATGGAGATGTGGCTTGAGTCTGGGGTGGTAAGACTGGATGTTGATCTGAGGTTATGACCCGGGTTAAGATATGCACTCTCAGTGCTGGGCAAGGGTCTTCGGTTAGGAACCCAACTGGAGTTGAGGGTCATACTGGTGCTAAAGACTGAGCTGGGTTTGAAATCTAAAGAACAGATAGAGCGCGGGCAAAGATATAGAGTATAATTGGTGATAATGCCATTTGGTTGGGAAGGAGGACCCCAGGTCATTGTTACACTTCGGGAATGGAGCCCTGATATAGCTGGTGTGTCCACTGGTCCTGGACCTGGGGGTAAAGAGAAATAAATAAATAAAGAGACAGGGAAAGGGAAAAAAAAGAAAAAAAGAAAAAGATAAATATACTCTTTGCGTGTGCTTACGAGTGAGAGAAAACAGAGTAGGGGGATTTGTTCAAAAGAATTATTTGACAAGTAACATCAAGAATGACATCAGAAGGACAAAGAGTGATTTTGCCATCCCTATCCGAGGGATTAACATGGAAACTCTTTCTCTCTCATTTTCTCCCCCTGAGCAAACCAAGATTGTATTTATGGATTTATGCGGTACTTGTGACTGTTTGAACGTGAGTCTGTGTATCTTTCAGCAGGGAATTTAGAAAGTGATATGTAGGCCAGGCTGGACAGCTGGGAACATTGTAGCTCAACTCCACATTGGCTTTACTATACGCAAGCACAAATACATAACACTCACATGTATGCAAACACACACATATGACCTATAATTGGGACATAATATCTGTAAGTGATATATGTGTATATATATCACTTACAGATATTATGATATAGTACAGATATAGTGTATATGACAAACTGAAAATTGAGAAAAACTTGTACCATTTACTAAACTTCAGGTTAGGAGACCAAATTGAATGAAAATGTATCACAATACATTGTTAGGCAGAGCTACAGCCGGGGTCTCAGTCAGCTAGTAGATTTCTAATTTGCGTCTACTGTGTATTCATGTTCACTGCCATTTTCAATGCCTGGGAGTGCCTTCATTCCTTGTGTCCAGGAGGCTAAATGATCCTCACTAGTATTAGAAGTAGACAGACGGACAGAGATGTACATCAGAAGACCACAGGCACACACACTGTCACATGATTTGCACATGTCCATGCCCCGATAAGAACCTGCACAAGACTAGTCAGAAGGATATTTCACTCCACCGGAGCTCATTTGAAGGTAATGCCCCTCCCCCCTCATCCCCCGGCATTTACATCCCACTGTACTGCTCTATAATGGACACACACAGATGCGTGTCCATATACAAAAATACACACTCTTCCTAACACACAAACACACACACACACACACACACACACACACACACACACACTCTCTTCCTAACACCCACACACACACAGTGATGCAGTATAGCAGTAATGGTGCTGTGTGAAGGGCAAGCAGATCAAGGTGACTGAGCGGACTGAGGGAGCGTGCTGCGTCGCTAAGTGCTACAGCTAACCGCTAACGGCTTTCCCAGATGGCTGTGTGTATGTGTGTGTGAAAGAGAGAGACAGAGAGTGAGAGAGGGTGAAAGAAGATGAGCATTGAAAGTACACGTATCTACATGTGAGAAGTAGTGCAAGTATGCATATGTGTATGTCAGCATGCACGCACATTAGACAGCGGTTGTGTAAGAGTATGTGTGCATTTTGCAGACTATCTACCAACTGGTTGTCTTTCCTTCACACAGACTGAGTTGCAACAAACATTCAGTTTTTCCTCAGGATGCCTCAGTTCTCCTAAGAGTATGTGTCTTAGCATAATGCTTAGCACAATTTAAAGGTTGCCTCATAATTCATATTTATGATGCCCTTTTGTAGTATCTCTCCAATGTTTTAAATAGCCTGAGCCTGCTGGTAAATTTAGCACACACCAAGCACTATTTTTATCAATAAATCATAATTTTCTGGAAAAGTAAATGCACTTATTGCTATTAATCCGTCTGTATTTTGGAAAACAAAGGAAAGCAGGCAAACCCTTTAAAAATGTTCAAATTTTTCAGAAAATCTTGGTATTTGCTGATCGACCCCGATGATTTATTAAAGCAACTATGTATTGTTCTCTGAGCTATTTATTTACTGATAAATTAGCCAACATACAAAACTGGCATGGAGCTTGACCATGACTCAGACCACTAACAGTACATAAAGTTGGGCGACAAGTCGCCCCCTGGTGGCTAGCTGCAGTTGGGATCATAAAACCCGCCCCTCCATGTTAGCGGATGGGACAGGGGCCAAACTAAATAAAATCTAAGTACACATAATTCTTTCCCCCTAAATATGGTTTCTGTCTTTTCAAGGAGTTCTTACCATGCTGATGTTTGTTCAAGTGTTAATTTTTCTGATAAGGTTGGTTATAAATAGTTATTTGATGCTATAATAAGGGGATTTACATCATCAACAACCCCAATCACTACTGCGCAGACTGTTGCTCCAAATGACGTCACCAGTGCATGATGGCAGCGCCATTGGCTTTATTTTTGTACAGTGGGAGGAAGTGGAGACGCATCGTCCATCTTTATTTACAATCTATGAGTCAGATACAGAGACAGCCACATCACAAGTAAAGACACAAAGATACATTAAGATGGCAGCCAGTCAGTGTCTCACACATACGCACACACTTCTATCTCCCACACAAATAAATAACAGCATAAAAGTGGTCATGTAAGGCTTGGCTGATTTCCCACCAACAAACCATCTTTTCTTCTATCTACATATCTCCTTCTGTCTGTCACCTCTTCCCTTTTCCTCTCTCTGACCCCTAGCTTCCCTCTCCCCCACCAACTCTCTCTCATTTTCTTCTGTCTCTCTCCGTTACTCATGCTTTGTGTCGCAGTCTCTCTCCCTTCTTGGCTCCCTCTCTCTCCGGTCTCCCTGCTAAATAAACAATGCAGAGAGTTGACCTTTTGGGTTAACAGGTTTTTATGCTAGCTCTACTCAGCACTCACACTGATTCAATTATCACCAAAGGTCCACTGAACCCCACGAATAACTAAAGAGCCCGTCTCCCTGCATACCCCAGCATATATGCTGGCCTGTCTGTGTGCCTCACTGCGTTCTCGTTCATCTTTGCAGAGGGTTGGGGTGTCTCTCTACTTGGTTGTCTAATTAGACATTCTGCATTCTCTGGTCTATTTGATTATTCTTGTCTGCCTTACTATATTTCCTTCTGTCTGTCTGAATGAAATGTTTGTCTGTAGTGTAACAATAGTCATGAAAAACACACACAGGCAAGAGATGCACAGAGGACAATGGACAGATCAGGGACAGAAACTCCCCAATTGTGAATAACTTTCCCACAAAACACAATCCAGTCACCTTGATCCAGCCCGTTATCCACCCAAAATAACCCCCGTTGTCAACCCTTATTCCTCCCCACCTCCACTCTCTCCTCCCCTCCTCCCTCTAAGTGTTGAGTGTTATTTAGGCTTTACTGGCGCGTGTAAAATTCTGCAATTTGAAGGGCTGTTAAGTTTTTCAATTGAAATTTTCATTTAAGATGCAGGTGATGCTTTTTCCCTTTTTTTATTTTACTGACGCTTTACAGCTCTCTGGATAGGACAGAACGAGTGTTGAGGGAATGCGTAGCAACCCTCCTCTCTCTGGTTTCCTGACTCCTTATCTCTCTTTCCCTCCTTCTCTCCTTGCTGTTCAACTCTTCCTTTTTCCTTGTCTCCCACACACTCCTACCTTTTCTGTCCCCACTACCTCTCTGACCTCTTCATTCCTCATGCCTTTTCCTCTTTCTTTCCCCTCTCCCTTCATCCCTCCCTCCACACCTCCCACCCTTACTCCTCCTCTCCCCAGTAAAACACAGTACCAGAAGGCTAAAACAGGAGTGCGGGGCCGCCAAGCCTTAAATCACATTTATAAGGATTTGGTTAGCATAGTAATAACACAATCAGCTGACAAGGGCTGGGAGAGGAGGAGGGAGGAATGTGTGTGTGTGTGTGTGTGTGTGTGTGTGTGTGTACGTGTGCACTTGTGAGTGTACACATGTTATGTAGCTTCTTGTGCATATTTGTGTATATGTATGTGCAGATAAGGGCCAGTATAGATTTAAGTGTGCACATCTGTGTGTATCTATGTGAAGAGAAAAGGAAGGGCATTATTTTTAGCCTTGTGCAGGGTCCTGTGCATGCACATGTGTGTATGTGGGTAACTTGGCTTTTGAAGGTGAGTCGAGGCTCCAAGGAGTCATAATGAGGACAAACGCTGAGCTTTACTGTAATCAAGATGCTTATGACATGGTGTCAAAACGTGACAAGCAATACGGTGAGAATTTACATTGCATTTCATATCTTTACTTATTCCACAGATTATTTAATGCCATTGTTGCTTAAGGAGACACTGGAGAGGCAGTGAGAAAGAGGATGATGCTGAACCAAGGTCATGCGCTTGATTTTATATCCATAATATTGTCGGTATATAAGATGTACATTAGTCCTTAAGTAACTAAGACCATCACGATACCTGAAATGTCAGTCTTTCAACATTTTCATTCTTTTCAGATGCTGATTATTTGGAGTGATTTACTTAATTCCTGGCAACCTTCTGATGGATCCATGTACTACAGAAAGAGACCAAAAAGGTTGCAAGGTAATATATGGCTTCTAAAATTTAATGTAGAAATGGGTCAAAATTACTAAAATCAATGGGAACTGACTAAAAATATCATAAAAGCTACAATTCAGCATGTGCCTGCTGAGGAATCACAGTTCTGACAGTATATTTAAAAGAAAAGCAACGTGTAAATACATGTTCAGGTAATGAGTACATAAAACTGTACATGAAAAATGTATCTCTTCATGTGCAAAATAACAATGGGATTGTGCTCTAACTACTTCAACATTTCCTTGGGACAGCTAACTGAACAGAATACTGGGAAATATGGTAGAATATTATTTTATTAATGCAGTTACTCATTCATTAAATAACATGAATTCTTTGTGTTCTGTCTTTACCTCTAACCTAATTTCTGTCACATTTTTCTCCTTCACACTCTCTGCTTTCAGTTCAATTTGGTAAAACAGTATTCTCTCTCTCTCTCTCTCTCTCTCACACACACACACACACACATACACACACACACACACACACACACAC
>NC_060169.1:23928246-23936933 GCF_021292245.1 Micropterus dolomieu
GTTATGTAGCTTCTTGTGCATATTTGTGTATATGTATGTGCAGATAAGGGCCAGTATAGATTTAAGTGTGCACATCTGTGTGTATCTATGTGAAGAGAAAAGGAAGGGCATTATTTTTAGCCTTGTGCAGGGTCCTGTGCATGCACATGTGTGTATGTGGGTAACTTGGCTTTTGAAGGTGAGTCGAGGCTCCAAGGAGTCATAATGAGGACAAACGCTGAGCTTTACTGTAATCAAGATGCTTATGACATGGTGTCAAAACGTGACAAGCAATACGGTGAGAATTTACATTGCATTTCATATCTTTACTTATTCCACAGATTATTTAATGCCATTGTTGCTTAAGGAGACACTGGAGAGGCAGTGAGAAAGAGGATGATGCTGAACCAAGGTCATGCGCTTGATTTTATATCCATAATATTGTCGGTATATAAGATGTACATTAGTCCTTAAGTAACTAAGACCATCACGATACCTGAAATGTCAGTCTTTCAACATTTTCATTCTTTTCAGATGCTGATTATTTGGAGTGATTTACTTAATTCCTGGCAACCTTCTGATGGATCCATGTACTACAGAAAGAGACCAAAAAGGTTGCAAGGTAATATATGGCTTCTAAAATTTAATGTAGAAATGGGTCAAAATTACTAAAATCAATGGGAACTGACTAAAAATATCATAAAAGCTACAATTCAGCATGTGCCTGCTGAGGAATCACAGTTCTGACAGTATATTTAAAAGAAAAGCAACGTGTAAATACATGTTCAGGTAATGAGTACATAAAACTGTACATGAAAAATGTATCTCTTCATGTGCAAAATAACAATGGGATTGTGCTCTAACTACTTCAACATTTCCTTGGGACAGCTAACTGAACAGAATACTGGGAAATATGGTAGAATATTATTTTATTAATGCAGTTACTCATTCATTAAATAACATGAATTCTTTGTGTTCTGTCTTTACCTCTAACCTAATTTCTGTCACATTTTTCTCCTTCACACTCTCTGCTTTCAGTTCAATTTGGTAAAACAGTATTCTCTCTCTCTCTCTCTCTCTCTCACACACACACACACACACATACACACACACACACACACACACACACTTACTAAGACTGCTTGGCTAAGATCATTTTGTCAAAACGGTGCTTTATTCATACTCTCTATAAGACTCCATAACACACATCTCCTCACACTAACACACACACACACACGGACAGACACATACTCTCTTAGATCACTTAGCTAGTGTGAACATGGGAGTAGACAGAGGAAAGGGAGCTGTCCAACAGGGCTAGAGTTTATGTTCACAGGAGCCGTCTGTCTGTTCTGCAGCGGCAGGAATTCATAGGGACCAAATTACATTAAAAAGATGGATATAAAACTTTAATGGAATGATAAAAAGGGAAGGAGGACGCGTGGGTCTCTCGTTCTCTGTTCTGTCATTAGTCCTCTCTTTTCTTTTCTTCCTCTTTTTTTCTCAATTCCTCATTTTACCTTTTTGCTCTCAATTTTTCTTTCCTCACTTTTTCTCTCCATTTTCTTCATCTTCTTTTTCTCTCTCTCTCCCCTTCTCTCTTTCGTAAACACTTAAGGGCTAGTCTGTAATATAGAAGGAGTGAAAGCCACTCTGTGCTTAAACACGAAAAGACACAAAGAAAGACAGAGAAAAGGTGAGGAGGGAAAATGTATGACAAAAGGATGAAAGACAATGAAAAAGGTCAAAGAAAGAGAGAGGGAGAAATAAAAAGAAGAAGAACGACGGGATAAAAGTGATGAGGAGAATACATCCATCCATCCATCGTCAACCGCTTAACCTGCGTACAGCGTTGCGGACGGCTGGAGCCAATCCCAGCTGCCATCGGGTGAAAGGCGGGGTACACCCTGGACAGGTCGCCAATGAGGAGAATATAGTACATTCTCAAATCCATATTGTTAATGAAGGTCCATGTCAACATACAGTATAGCATATATAGTTCAGTAACAAAGTGGAAACCATGCAAGGTTACAGCCCACACCTACAAACTCAGATCAGGTTTGGGGAATCTCTTCCAAAAGGGGTATAACCCAAAGGATTGCACTATAGAAAACAAGCATGTATATTAAGATCTACTGTGAATGCCACTTGAGCATGTGTATGAATGCTTGTGTGAGTTTGTGCGCATGTGTGCTCAGTTCTTTTTGCCAAGTTAAGATTTTCTGTGCCTTTGTTTGTATGAATACTGTATGTATGCAATCCACTGAACTAAGAACAAAATTACTAACTATTGGCCTTACGACACATGATACTGATTGAAATGTAAAAGTGCCTGCTAAGGTTGTCCTTTTCTGAAGTGTATGGGAAAGGAGATTAGGAGGGGAATGGAGCCTTTCCTGTCACTGCTAAGACGTTGAGAGGATGGGTTTATGGTGATAAATTACACATCAATGTTAGAAAAATCCAATCTGGCCGCACTTAGTTTTCTCCCATCATAGGTTTAAATCCCTTCTCATTAAAAGCTTCCATACCTATCATGTATTCCATTATTATGTTAAAATCATTTCCCATGCATTTTACTGTGTAATGATTGGACATGCTCACATTTAAACAATAGTATGAACTGTGTGTCCATGCAAGGATGTAAGATTCAATTGTAAGTGACACTTACTGTTATTTGTGAGTAATTTATTGAGATAATTATGACACAAGAAGCTGTGATATAATGTAGGGCAGAAAGGAAAACAGACTCCACTCCACATGTACTCTGTTGAAATAAATAAATTAATGAATGAAACAAAAAGACAATCACACAATCGATAATTATTTAATATATGAGCTCATAACTTGTGAATCAACTGGTTATGTAGCAGATTAAGTAGCACCCAATGTTTTGCATTGTTTAGCACAATAAATGTTGCTTTTAGACTATATATTCTTGATTTATGATGACAGATTTGCTATTGTGTCTTCTAGTCAAACAGAGTTGGAAGTGGGTTATATAAGAAAGAGGGAAAGGAATTGTTTGTACACATTCTTTGATGCTGTGACAGTTTATGTATAGGTGTAGTCTGTGTGTATGTGCTTCTGGGAATGAGTTTGTCTGCATGTGTGATTGATACGGAGGACAAGCAGGTATGTGTGTATGACACATGTTCTCAGTGTGTGTGTGTGTGTGTGTGTGTGTGTGTGTGTGTGTGAGGGGGCCTGAGAGAGGTGGAGAGAGGGGAGAGAGAGGGATGGAGGTTTGAATGATGGGGCACAGTGTGACCGAATGGACACATCTATTATAGTCCACTCACACATACACACAAAAAACACAGAGAAAGAGGTTGGTAGATGTACACAGTTTTTCACTCTCACATGAAAACACACAAATATTGTCCACCTTTGTAATTGTTGAGTACATGGAAAAAATCATGACAAAAGCTCACTCTGTTTGAGTGTGTATGTGTGTGTTTTTGCTTGAGGAAATTCAATTCTGAACAGCAATGAGAAAAGCATAGAGCCATAATTTAATGCATCCTAAATGTCTGCAATTGTGTGTGTCTGAACGTGTGTGTGTGTTTGTGTGCATCAATGTGCATAACTGCACTTGTGTTCATATGAACGTGTATGTATACGTACACTACACATTCAGGTGTACATACAATTGTGTGTGTGTGTACATGCGCATGTATTCAATGTATGCAAATCTCAGCTGCTTAATGATAATGTATGTGATAATAGCGTGGTACTAATTAATTTATAACTTTGCACTGAGGAGGCTGTTCCAGTGGCTAATATGATTCTATTACAGCAATTAGCCCACAATGACACTGGCTAGGTCACTCACTTACACACACACACACACACACACACACGCACACACAGACACACACCTTAAAGTATGCAAATCTCACTGTGTTTCACCCTAACCTGCTTGCATCCATGTTTCCACCACCTTCATCATTTTAATATGTTCTTTCGCTGTCTTTCTCCCTAATTGTTTTGATCATATTGACTGCCTCCACTAACACCAGGAAATGATAAAATAAAAACTTAGAGACTTTAAGAGAATAAAAAAAAACTGGGCAGAGGCTCTGTTTTTAACACCACGGGCCATATGTTTAATGTGCGAGGCTATTGTTTAGATCATCACCTAAAATTGAGAGATCTGTCACTCCTTGAGTTTAACTTTGACTCAGCAGCACTGACGGCCAACTGACGGCAGAAGCCAACTAACAACCAGCTGTTGCCAGCCACCTGCCAGCCAGTCACTTGCAAAACTCAGCTTGACTGCTGACACAAGCACCCAGGCAGAACAATTCAGTATAAAGACAACAATGCCAACGACCACTGCCAACAGGTAGCTTATTGAACATCAGGACCAGTGTTGGGCAAGTTACTCAGAAATTGTAATATATTACTAGTTACTTATTACTCCTAACATTATTACTTTGCTTATTACTGGGTGATAAAAGTAACTAGTTATGTTACTAGTTACGTTACTATATTACTTTCCAGTGTTTCCTACAGAATGACAGCGATGACAGTGGGGGAGGGTATTCCAATGTTGGACAGGTCTGTGCAGCAGTGTTCACGAGAGAGAGGGAGGGAGAAAGAGAAAGAGGGAGCGAGCCAGGAGGTGCTGCACAATATATGCTCCTCAATACAGCTCCTTAATCAAAAATGATTTTAAATGCACCTAGTAAAAATTTGGAAAATCAATATGTTGCAGTCCGCGTAGATAATTATCCAAATTATAGGCTAATAATGGGAAACACTGCTTTCCCTACCACCCCCCTTCACCCCCAAACAAAGCCTCTCTCACGACTTTTTAACTAACATCATATTACAACAGCACCAAGGAGTGTGGTTTTTACAAAGCATATAGCCTAGGCCTAACGTTTCTTAAAGCCACCGGCTGAAATAAAAAAATAAAGCAAGTAAATCCCGACTTTTAAACAGCTGTTTTTCTGCACATGTAGCCTATTTATAAGAGCAGTATTCAGTAGTTACAAAACGCCACTCTCTCTCGAAAAGTTGCTGTGCTGCTTCAGCAGATGCTTCAATAAATCACATGTAGAAATGTTCGCGGTTGAAAGCTTTTTGCTGGTCGCACAGAGTTTACAATAGACGACAATGTTCTTTGCATCTTAGACTGTGACACAATAATGGCAGTAGCTACTTACAGCTGTGGACTGAAAGCCTCTGTCCCTCGTTCTACATTCTTACTTTAGTTTTGGCTCTAAGCGGACATGAACAACAAAGTCCGGTCCCGCAGAGCTGTCGCAGTCGTGGATTTACGTCAAGAATGGTGCGTTCAGTAACGAGTAACGCAGCGTTACTTGCCTTAGTAACTAGTAATAATATTACTGTTTTAGAAAAGTAATTAGTTCCACTACTTAGTTACTGGGAAAAGTAATATTATTACAGTAATGCGTTACTGACCAACACTGATCAGGACTGAGTGTTTATCTTACCTAACAAGCTTGTTTAAGACTATTAATGGAATCATGTTTGTATTTTTTCATGGTTATTTATGAACTTGTCTCTTTTGCTGTTTTTGCATTGTCTGTGTCTCTGAGTAAATGCATGCATCTGTGAGAAACAAGGATGTCAAATTTTAATGTGTGCACTTGTATTTATGAGTGTGTCTACTTACTGTCCTCTGTGGTCCGCAGGGTAGCCCAGGGCCCAGCTGTCTGCCCATGTGTGTGGGAAACCACCACTCTAAACGCATACTGCGTATACGGCGACAGGCCCTCAACACGATAGGACAAGGTGCCTGTTGTGTTTTCCATAAGCCTAGTAGTTGATGGACACAAACATAAATACATTTACTGACACACAATATGGATCTGGTCAAAATGTGCTGTGCTGTAATCAAACAGGTCGTCAAAGATGGACAGTGAATTATTAATTTCACAAAAGGTGACACAGTGTACTGTACTGTGAAGAATACTCCATAAGCTGTCCTTTTTTTTCTGTCAACACATTGCATTGCGTTTTGAAATGTGAATCCAAGTTGTTTCGGTGTAGTTTTGTAAAAATAAAAAAAAATTTAAAAATCCCAAGCAAGTATTTTAGGATAAAATTCTTTATAAGAAAACAAATTTGTCACCGCTAATCACTATTTAGCAAAAACATTTGCAATTGCTTTGGATGCCATTTGTCCACGCCACAATGATTCTTGTTATGGTGTACTTGTACAACGTTAGCAACTCCTTCATTTCTACCTCAGCTGAAATGTTTTCTCTTTTAACTTTATCCGCCATCTTTTGTCCGGCATCTCTTCAATGCCTGACCATGGAGATTCAGCACTGGATAGCTCCCCAGAATAGGTTTTCTGCAATGACAGTTCCTGTAGTCGGCTGATGTGGTACATAGTGATTCCCACAGTTAGAATGACACTTGCTAGCCAGACGTTTTAACTGTATGGTTTCAAAATTTAAACATAGAACAGATCTGTACTTTTGCTGTTAACAAAATTTTTTGGTTAGTTTTTGTTAACAGCAAACAAACACTTAAAGTGTTTGTGCAGAGACCATTCCAGGATTAATCGGGTAGGAATCCTGATAAGAGGTAAAAGACGAGGAAAGAAGAGGAAATGAATATGACACACATCTGAACAACCACAAAGCAGTTATCTAGTGTTTTGTAGGAAAGGGTGACAGAACCATTTTGTACTGAACATTTTGTGAATTGAGCATGGTCAGTCTATATTTCAGTTATTTCTGGAAATGTTAAAGTCAAATGTGTCTTGACATAATACATCTCTTATAAGACAGTAGATGTTATTTCAATATTTTATTTCAAACAGCATGTTGTAACAGTTTTATTTATTCTAATGTGTTCTTTCTAAATTACTGTAGTGTAATGTTATAAGTGTCAAGAGACAAGTTTCCTAAGGTGACTAAACAGTAACAATCTTGTCAATATGTACAATATTTCCATATTCCTTTACACCATATTCCCATGTCACACCTGATCCCATATCATATAATCATACAAAGGAATCTAGGACAAAGTAAAAGAATATTGTCATAAATGAGGGACCGTTGACCATTTAGCATCAGATGGATAGAGGGATGAATGAATGAATAAATCAGGGAACAATGAGATTTCCATAGCAGAGGAGGAGGAGGGCATGGCTGTCTGATATATAATACATGTAGCTAGTCATTTATTTATTACCACAGAATGAGAGCCTCCTCTTCTTGGATTAAATTGCAATTTGTTGTCAGGAAGCATGTAATGAATACATATCAGATGCACACCCTCTCTCTCTGTTTTTATTCTTTCGCATTTTCTCTACCTCTCTCTCCCTCTGCCCTGCTCTTTGATTTTTTTGTCTTTATAACTCTACCCCCGTCTCTCCAGCTCATTTCCTCTCTGTTTTTCTGATGGTCTGTCATATTGATGTGACATATTCAGCTGTGCTGTATAATGTGCCCCTTTGTATGTACATGTGTATGCATGTGTGTGTGTGTGTACACATTTTGTAGGTGCATACACACACACACACAAACACACATATATATACATACAGGTGCTGGTCATATAATTAGAATATCATCAAAAAGTTGATTTATTTCAGTAATTCCATTCAAAAAGTGAAACTTGGATATTATATTCATTCATTACACACTCAATGTGTTCAATTTCAAATTTCATTTAATTGTGATGATTAAAACTGACAACTAATGAAAATCCCAAATTCAGTATCTCTGAAAATAAGAATATTACTTAAGACCAATACAAAAAAAGGATTTTTAGAAATGTTGGCCAACTGAAAAGTATGAACATGAAAAGTATGAGCATGTACAGCACTCAATACTCAAGGCTCCTTTTGCCTGAATTACTGCAGCAATGCGGCGTGGCATGGAGTCGATCAGTCTATGGCACTGCTCAGGTGTTATGAGAGCCCAGGTTGCTCTGATAGTGGCCTTCAGCTCTTCTGCATTGTTGGGTCTGGCATCTTCCTCTTCAAAATACCCCATAGGTTTTCTATAGGGTTAAGGTCAGGCGAGTTTGCTGGCCAATTAAGAACAGGGATACCATGGTCCTTAAACCAGCTACTGGTAGCTTTGGCACTGTGTGCAGGTGCCAAGTCCTGTTGGAAAATGAAATCTGCATCTCCATAAATTTGGTCAGCAGCAGGAAGCATGAAGTGCTCTAAAACTTCTGGATTCTGTGCCTCTCCTCTCTTCCTCCAGACTCTGGGACCTTGATTTCCAAAGGAAATGCAAAATTTACTTTCATCAGAGAACATAACTTTGGACCACTCAGCAGCAGTCCAGTCCTTTTTGTCTTTAACCCAGGCGAGACGCTTCTGACGCTGTGTCTTCTTCAAGAGTGGCTTGACACAAGGAATGTGACAGCTGAAACCCATGTCTTGCATACGTCTGTGCGTGGTGGTTCTTGAAGCACTGACTCCAGCTGCAGTCCACTCTTTGTGAATCTCCCCCACATTTTTGAATGGGTTTTGTTTCACAATCCTCTCCAGGGTGCGGTTATTCCTATTGCTTGTACACTTTTTTTTACCACATCTTTTCCTTCCCTTCGCCTCTCTATTCATGTGCTTGGACACAGAACTCTGTGAACAGCCAGCCTCTTTAGCAATGACCTTTTGTGTCTTGCCCTCCTTGTGCAAGGTGTCAATGGTTGTCTTTTGGACAGCTGTCAAGTCAGCAGTCTTCCCCATGATTGTGTAGCCTACAGAA
>NC_060169.1:23937033-23952033 GCF_021292245.1 Micropterus dolomieu
TGATTTTGGGGTTTTCATTAGTTGTCAGTTATAATCATCAAAATTAAAAGGAATGAACACTTGAAATATATCAGTCTGTGTGGAATGAATGTATACATTATACATGTTTCACTTTTTGATGATATTCTAATTATATGACCAGCACCTGTATATATACATATATATATATATGTATATATATATACATATGTGTGTGTGTGTGTGTGATATGTATGAGTGGTGTGTGTTTCTGTCAGTCTCTTAATGCTGTTTATTATCACATGTCTCTGTCTCAGACCACTTGCATGTGTTGTGGACAATTGGGTGCTAACTTGTTCACTTTTTTAGCTACTGTGTCTGTGCTTTCTCTCACTTTATCACAGGCATCTGTACAGATGTCCTCATTAGCAGGGTGTAACGGAGTGGGCCTGGTGCATTGGAGTGGGCCGGGGCGGACCAGGATACATTCAGACTGGAACTAGTTGCATGGGCCAACCTCGGAGGTGACAACCCATCTGGGGCTATGAAGGGAGAGAGAAGATGATTAGAGAAAGATGGAAGGAAGGAACAGGTGATGAAGGATGGATGGAGGGAATGAAGACAGGAGTTAAACAAACAAGACAGCAAAAAAATTGGAAAAGGATGTAACTTGTGTAACTTGTGTAAAGGATGTAACATTATTAAGCTCATCAATCAAAGAATGACACCTGCCCTCCATCTAGGAATGGCTCTGTTCAGAGTGGAGTATAAAAGAGATGATTGAGTAAAGAGGAGACAGGAGCGAAGAGAGAAGGTGAGAACAATAGAGGGGAAAAACACAACAGCAAAAGATAAAATATCCCTTGTAAAGGAGGGTGAGAGTGCCACAAAGAGGCACCAGATTTACTGATACACAACCACTACAATGTCCCTCTATCTCTTTCACACCACACAAACACACAAACATGCACAGCGTTATGATCCCGCTCTCTCAATAGTGCGTCTCTTTTCCAGCTGAACATGATAGCATAGTGCTAGTGTTAGAAAATCAGTAAAAACATCTTGATTCAGTATGATAGCTGTGCTCTTAACAGAAGCAGAGAAAGTGTGAGGAAAGCCAGAATATGATAGAGATAAGGACAACAAACAGAAGGAGAAAATCAGAGTGACTGTAGTGTTGACTATGCGAAATAAGAGTAGGCCCTCTGATGTATAAAGTGACCCTTCAATCAAACACACTGCTCTCATCCCACTACAACAACTCTGATTGCTGAAGACATCTTATCCCAAAGATGGCTGTAACAAACACACACACACGCATGCGCTCAAACACACACACACACACATCATGTGTAAAAAGCCTCAAAATGGTCTTTCAATATTGGTTCGGAATAACATTAGTGGTGGTTCACCAACATTAATCATCACTCTAATTCACATTCATTACATACACAGCAACAGACACACAAAGACCCATCTAAAACATATCTGTGTGTGTGTGAGCGTGTGTATTTTTCTTAAAGGCCCACCTCTGAATCTGCTTGCAGTTTTGTCACTACCCTTATGTCCAATGTGTCAATCTGTGTCCGAGTCACTATGCAACTAGTAGATCTGAGGTTGTAGTGATTTTTTTCATTTAGTTTAGTTTAGTGTGTTTTTTAAAAAATATGTTAATCTAAAAAAGGATTTAATCAATTATTCAATAAGATCAATAAGATATTCAATAAATCCATAATTGAATGTTAATTGATAAAATATTTTAAATGTCCATCCCTACTTTCTACTTTCTAATAAAGATTTGTGATATAAGATATGTGTGTAGTTCTTGAAACATGCAATGATTTTTGCTTCTCTGACACACACACATACAGCCACGCACACACAAAACACATACATCACAAAGACACACACTGTTGGTGAGCCTGTGTCTCTTTCATGGTGTGTTAGCAGGTACAATATCAGAGGTGTCACTAATCGTTTTAAACTATGCACTTTTATGTTCACTTCTCTCTCTCTGCTCTCCTCCTCCTCTGCTCTTCTGTCTCTTGCTCCACTATCTTCTCTCTGTTCTTTCATAGAACAAGGACGCATCAAGACAGTTTGCCTTAAAGAAGTCTAAAGAGATGCCAGAGGCACAGAGGTAGAAAGAGAGATAGAAAGAGAGGAAACGTCTGGTATTTAAAATTTATACTTTCTTATGCCTTTGTTTTGAACTTGAACAGTAGAACTTTCCGAAGTCTGTCTTTTGTTGTTCTCTGAGAAATGGATGTGGTATGTGTGCATGTGTATTCAACACTTTTGTCAACATTAGCTGAAGTGGTAAAATGTATGTCTATAAATTTGTGTGTTGCTGCCTGGTTACCATTATCTCCAGACTGCTCTGATCAGATTTGACATTTATCAGTATTCACAATCAGCCTAACTTCTGCAGAAATGCAAACACACACACACACACACACACACACACACACACACACACACACACACACACACGCACACACACTGTGTAAATCAGAAATGTGTTGAGACCATTAAGTAAAGTCAACAACATGTGTGTGTCTGTGTTTATCACAGCTGTTTTATTTTCTTTTGTAGCTATAAAAATGAACCTTTCCAGTTCACAAGAATAGCAATTAAAATCAGAGTAATAAGATTAAAATGGTACAATGGTTCATGCCTTGAGTTAGAACAAAACCTACAATTATAGCCACATAAAGAGGTCATATTATGCTTTTTCCCTCTCCTTTATTGAGTTATATAACTTTTTTTGTGCATGTAATAGGTTTGCAAAGTGAAAAAGTCCACCCCAAAGGGAGTTCCTATCTCCCACAGAAAAAACTGCTCCTGAACTGCCTGAAAACAGCTCGTTTGTAGTCCAGCATTTTCTCCCGCTTTCTTGTGACGTCACAAGAAAACGCGCATCATAATGCTCGGCTAGCGGCTAATCCGACATGCCCTCAAAAACACCGGTGGAAAAGCACACAGTGACAAGACGTCCGCCTGCTGCCTCTCCTCTCCCTTCCAAACATTAGTTATCGTCTAGGCAGTCAACAGACATAAAGTTGTTATTGTGATGTAGAGAGAGAGCTCATTTAAAAAAAAAAAAAATTATTCACCAGTCTGAAACTCTTGCTCCAGTCTATGTTGCTAAGCTGGTAAGGGGAACATATACATCTAAACTGAAGCCATGTTTACTGGCTTTTCAGGACCCTCCCTACTCTGCTTCTGATTGACTAGTAGTCCTTAATTAGGTTCTGTGCATGTGTAACATACAGATTATATGGTGGCTGTTACTGGTGAAAATCAAGTTTGTAAGGTGTGTTTACCTGCTGGGGGCATAGTAACATTGAGTGGGAGGCTCTCAACACAACCCTGTGTGTTACAACATCTGATCCAAAAGCTGTAGTTGCTGTAAGGACGTAGGTCAGTTACAGTCAACCAGCTTCCTGCCGCTGTACTTCCATCCAACACACCATCACCATCTAAGAGACAGAGCGAATCAGACAAAGAGAGACATGTAAGGTCTTAGGCTAAGCATGGTGTATATCTAGTGAGGAGGAGGACAGTAATGTCTTGCACACATGTGATAGCAGAAAAGTGATTCATAAAGGATTGATACAATAACAGAAGGAAAGTAGAGGAGAATGAATGAGAGTTCAAGAGAGAGGAATACTGACTGAGATTAACTGAGGGTGATCAAAAGAGAGAGGTCTCCATATTGAGGTTATGCAAGGATAGTCAAAGAAAAAGGATCAGAAAATTACACTATGTGAACCTATTCAATATATTTAGATGGACACACACACACATATCAGCTCTGTGTGAACTGGTGAAGGCAGTGTGTATCAAAGAAACAAGGGGTTGTGGGTAACTAGAGCGAAACATAATTTCTCTCTTTCCTCCACACCTCTTCTATCCTTCTCTCCACTCATTTTAATCTGTCTGTTCCTCTGTGAGGCACAGATCAAAGTCTGCATGTGTGTGACAGAGAGAGAGAGAGAGAGAGAGAGAGAGAGAGAGCGAGCACTTGGTGAATATGTGTTAGTTAAAGGATGAGTGTGTGTGTTCTGTTTCCCCATGCTCCTGTTCTCATCTTGTTCAATTTTCTTCTTCGCCTTTTTCTTTCCATGTCCAGTTCTCCTCTTCTGTTTTGTTGTTCTTCATGTCTTATGTTGTTTTGCAATATTTTCTGAAACATCTATCTACTTGTCTTTGTTCTTCCTTCTCTTCATATCTTCATACCACTGACTTGCTCTAGACTCCTATATCATCTCCTCTCACAAGTCACTGGCATTATAAGAAACCCTCGCCTTTTGTACACCACTCTAGTTTGATTACTCCTTCGTTTGCTTTCTCATTTCATGCTTGACTTTCATTCTAAGTTGGCATTGTTTGTAAGGAGTTTCTACTCATCTTTAAAAACCTTAATAAAAAAAAAAAACTATTGAAATTGGCAATAATATTAATTGTGCTCACAGGAAAGTAGCAGTGGCTCATGTATTATGTTTTATGTCTAAGGAGAATGAATATAATTTAATATGATTCTAGGAAAACATACAGTATCATAATGATCCCTATATAAGAACAAGTATGCATTTATTTCACCACAGCACTAAGTTCAGACTGCAGGCCTTAGTGCTCAGTTCCAATTTACTGCCCAGATCTGATATTTTTTATTGACCGTTCACATTATTTTTTAAATGTGGCCCCCCATCACACTTGCCACAGCCTGAAAGTGACTCACATGAGCAAAAGAATAATACGACGTTACGCTCAGAACGCTGTAGTACAGAAGTAAACATGGAGGCCAGATGTTAGTATGAAAGTATGGGGATTTGTGAGCAAATGATAACAAGGACAAGAAGAAAGAGAGCCCAATTTTTTATTTTTTATTATGGCTTTTTGTAGAGCGACGGCTGCTACTAGTGCAGAATTGTGATGACGGTCCCTCTAAAGTGACGAGAGTCACATGAATTCCGATCTGACTGTCCAGACTCTGGTCGCATTTCAAAAAATCTGATTTGGACTACTTATGAAAGTGGCAAAGAAAGTGGTTGGAAAAGATCAGAATCCACTTGACTTGTGCTGTTCAGACTGATTTGATTTGGGGCACATATGAGCAAAAAAAGATTTGACGTGACTTGAGAATTACTACTGATGACAAGAAATGTTTGCTGTATTTTCCTGTTCTGACAAGTCAAAACATCTGCTGTGAAAAAGGTCAATGACCACTTAATGTAATAATCATATCCATACTGATAAACTGTTTCAGTGTATTGATCACAGTCACTTTGCCTCCAGGACAGTCTGACCTGCGAGCATTGGAGTTAAGCAACAAGTTAAGACACCCCTTTTTAGCTTAGTTTTGAGGTTGAAGTAATGATATGGTATGGTTTCCCCTAAATCCTATGTGATTAATATGATCAACTTAACAGCAATGTATGTAATGGATAGCTGTATCTGTAGAGGGTTAGTGGGCAACTGAGGCTGTCTTTAAGGCATTATCAGCCTTTTTGTCTGCCTAGTCAGCGAATGTGTGATAAATGCATTCAAATTTGAAAACAAATGAGGCAGACTATGGTACTAGTATACATATGACACTGTGTATAACCTATGCATATGTACAAGAATATGTGTTTTTATGTATGTGAGCTACTGTTTGTTCAGGATTAACGTTTATGTGGTGTGTGTGTGTGTGTGTGTGTGTGTGTGTGTGTGTGTGTGTGTGTGTGTGACAGAGAGAAAAAGTTAAGCTCTATGTGTGTTACCTTTTAGGGATGCACCGAATTGAAAATTCTTGGCCGAAGCCAAAACCAAATACTGTATAATGAAAAAATTTACTGAACACCAAACAAGGACATTCACATTTTTGCCTTTTTTTTTACCACTGCATAAATTAAGAAGCCAAAATGTGCTTTTTACTCAGTATTTCCCACAGGATTTGGAGAGACTATGGTGGGTGGGTCTGAGGCCCAAGAGGGTCCAGTAAAGTAAATTACATGTGTCCATTTACTTTTAATGGACACATGTAATATGTTTTATACTTTCTGTTAATATAATCCAATTAATCTTATTTCCATACTGTATAGACACCTCCCTTTTCTAAGAAGTCAGATGGAGAGGATCTGCTAGGAGACAATTCAGCAGAATAGTGTCTGCAAACAGCAATTTTTGCGTCTTTCTCGGATACTTTAAAATGCTTCCACACTACCGACATTGTTCGTAACGTAATTGTTCAGTAAAATTTATTTGGTCTTTTGACATATTAGACCGAACACCGAAAGTGCTTCTTTTGCATTTCGGCTGATTGATTTCGGTGGCTGAACATTCGGTGCATCCCTATTACCTTTGCTTTTGTAATACAGTGTGTAGCTGAGGTTCCCATTCGGTCTAGGTGGGGCTGTCCAGCAGGCTCGGACCGATCGAGAGCTCTGATTTGTTAGTTCCAGCAGTATGGGGCCTTCTGGGGCCATCTCTAATGTTCGCATCTCCACCTGATTTAAAGGAAAAAAGGAAAGACACCCAAGCACACTTAACGTTCAAAAGAACAAACATGTAGCATGTGCACAATAAACTACAGTATACACAGTACTTTACTATATTTTACTATAATTCTACTCACACTCATCCATCCAACTGCTATAGATTTCATTTTGAAATATATAAAAAACCTAGAATAAAATCTGCCCCCACTTGATAAGGTTCACAATGGTATTATATTTCATGGAGTGGATTAATTAAGGGGTTAAAATATAACACTTTAACAAGTTTTGGTTTAAAATTAAACTGCTCTACACAACTGGCCAGCACTACTTCTGCCTTTAGTTTTCTATCCTCTTTTCTTATACCTCCTTCTCTCTCTCCTGCCACATGCCTCTCATCTTCTTCTCTAATTTCACTTCACCTTCTCTCTTTCCACCGTCAACCCGCTCTCTTCTTCTGTCTCATTTCCTCCTGTCTCACTCTCCTCTCCTCTGCTGCCCACCTTTATTCTCCTTTTCCTGTCCATCTTGTCATCTCTTCCTCTTCACTTCTTCATCCTGTTCTCACCCCTCCCCTTCCCACCTTCCTCTCCTCCTGTTCTGCTGTGTCAGCAGTTTTCCTGGTGTTTGACTAAACATGGCGTCCATATTGGAAAAATGTCCCAAAATATGGCCTGTCGTCAGAGACATCGTTGAGGGTGGAGTGGCATTTCCTACCAAATGTCACTGTCGCCACGCCAACCCTCGTTATTGAGCCAAGAGAATCGATCACCTTTATGACGCCCAGTGACACACACGCACACACACACACACGCACGCACACACACGCACACACACACGCACGCACACACACACACACACACAACCACTTTGTAAATGTCTGAGTAGGCACTCCCACATGTGTACCTATGTTTTTGTGTGTTGGTTAGTTAGTGCAGTGATAATCTGCATTATAAAAATATCGGCTTGCTGTTTTAGCCATTTTGTTTCACCAACTGATAAGATTCATCCAATGAGAATTTTATCAAGCTTTTACTTTTGCTGCTCTAAATACTAAGTTTTTGGTAGGTCAAGAGAAAAATGCTGTATATAACAGAAGTAGTTTTAGATTTATCTTCATTTTATCCACATTTTAGTAGCAGCAACTACAGTTCATGTGAAAAAAACACTGCAGTAAGCCTGAGAAGTAAGCTCCGAAGTAAAGAGAAAAACAATATTTCTACAGAACTGTCAAGGACAAAGAGGTTTTAGTAATACCAGTGGTCACTAGAATATGCAACACCACAGCAATGACTTTTTCAGAGATCTCATAAAGGATCTTGCTGTTTCTCGTATTAATAAATTAATTAGTGTGGTTAATAGCAAGACATTCACTGACCATTGGTCCCTTGCCACAGCCCTGCGCCGTGCAGGCCTGCAGCCTGAGTACATGTCGGCTCCATGGAGAAAGTCCTTCCACCATGAAGAACCTCTGGGAGGAACTGGAGTTTAAAATGAGAACTCCATCCAGCCAGAGACCATAGCTGGTTATAATGCCTGTCAAAAGAAAACATGTGGTTATGACATGTATGAGAAACAGAAGAAATATAAAAATGAAACGAGCAAACTGTTTTCATGCCACAGTAAGCCAGACATTTTAGCCAGCCCACTAATGACTGGAGCTTTCCTGAGTCACTGTAAACTAGTTTTAGTTTAATGTCTTAAAAAGACGTTTACTGCACATGAGTATCTCTGTACATAAATGTCCTTGAGTGTAAACATAACCAATGTGTCGCATCAATTCACTTCAATGAACCAAAGATTTATATGACTTAATTCAGAAGTGTGGGAGGGCAGTAAAAAGTGTTAAAATACAACTGGTGTGAACAAATATAACAGCTACCTCATTAATGGTTAAAACTATAATATAACTATATAGCATTAATGACACAAACCATAATGTTCTGAACAGACACATAACAAACACTAAAAAAAGCTACATTTGCAGTCCACCAGTAGGCAGAGCCAGAAAGCAGCCTTTTTATTGGGCATCAACTTCGCGTTTATGTGCGTATTATCTAAATGCCAGTGAGACATAGCTGAGACACGAGACTGCATGGAGCTGGTGCAGACAGCTACAAAGATTAAAATCAGAGTGCGGTAGATGTGGGGTGGGCGGGAATGATTGAAACGTTATAAAGTGTTGCAATATAGGGGCATTTGTGAGGAAATGACTTAAAAAGAATGTGGGACAGGGGTGTAAAATGTGTGTGTGTGTGTGTGTGTGTGTGTGTGTTTGGAGAGGGCAATAGCCCCTTGGACCCCCTATTTCTGGCACCCTTGGCATCCAGACTATGAGGAATCCCAATCACAAAGTGAGCTTTGCTATGTTGGGATGTAGTCTGGGTCACTGGATTACGATGCAAATGAAAACTGACTTAGGGGCTCCAGACCTGCCAGTCAATGTGTCGTAGTGTGATCCGATGATGAAAACAGCACTGAGACGACAAATGTAACCATAGGTGTGACAAGGATAAAGGCTCTCAGAAGGACAGTAGAACTAGAGCGAACACACATATAAATGTGGGTGCAAATAGGTGTGGACACACAAAGTCATCCGCATGGACACTGCCCACATGCACACAAAGATACACACACACTAAGATGGGAACTCACACGTGCCCGTACACACACACACACACACACACACACAGGCACAATAATTACATTACATTACATCGACCTAATAAAAAAATGAAACAGTACGGTGCCAAATGTGCTTTTCCTTAATAAAAATGCATACAGGGGGCTCAAAAGATCAGTGCTGAACTAAGAGTCTATTCTGCTTTAATCATGTGTGGGTTTTATTATTGCTCAATACAGATATACACACCTATCAGGGAAATGAAGACACAAAAACCCCACGGACCCCAACTACATCTGGGAAGCTCTTAATGTGGCCAATCACATGCGTGTGTGAGTGTGTGTGTGTGTATGTGTGCGGACGTCTCTGTGTGCTTGTGTGAATAAGCCCATATCAGTACAGGTTGTAATAAAGACAGGTTGGGAAATGAAGCAGTGAATGCATAACAGGCTTATTTCCCCTCTTTGTCTGCGTGTTGCCCCGACCTAATCCCCGAGAGGATTATCCCCCACAAATCCCTGCGGAATTGGGGAGAAGGGGGGAGAGAGAAAGACACAGAATCTCACTCTTCTGGAACCCATCACCATCATCATCGTCATTGTTGCCGTGCATTTGTAAAAAAAAGAGTAAATGGAAAAAAAAGGCACTGAGCTCTTCTCCCCTTTTAAGCAAAAATTAAAGCTTTTTAAGCATGAGATAATCGGGTAAGCATGATTAAGTGTCTTCTTGTTATAAATTTCTGTCATCAGATGAGAAAAGCTTTAAGTAATTTATCCAAGCTAATATGCACACACATCACAGGGTTTATGGTGCGAAATGCACTCATGTGGCATTAAGCGTAAAACACACACGATTCACATTGCACACACACGCATTAAGGAATTACACATAGTTTAATGAGCATGGCAGTAACATTCGATAATATGTGGCTGTGTGTTGTATGTTAGAGACTGTGAAATGGGGTGGGAAATCCTCAGATGGTTTTCATCACTCAATTCATTTGGTTTCATAAGATGTGCATTTGTTAATATAGTCCTAGATAATTTATGTTGATATTTTTTTTGTAAAAAATACAACATTTTCAGTATAGTATGTGGTAGATAATGTTACTTGAACCTACTTTATTTTAGTGATTTCAAGATGTGTTATATATGTCCCTTTGAGAGGACATCTGAATGCTTATACAGTGAGTATTCAAATTTCATAATAATGTGTTTCATTGCCTTTCTGTCCCTTTATTACAGACAGTAGAGTGATGGTGTGGGAGAGAAAGATGCAACAACAGTCCCCAGCTGGACTCGAACTGGAGATGTTGCCGTTCACGGTGGACTTTTTTTTAAAAGACATAGTTTCCTACTCCATGGTACTCCATGTTTCATTGCCTTTTGAAGGTGCATTGTTCTTCTTCTTGGTATTCTCGGTTAATGTTACTGAATGCTAAGTTGGTTAGTGATATATTTCCATATATAGGAAAAAATATATAAAAAAACAAAACACAAGTGGATTATAAAACACTGTCAAAGCAAGATGACCCAGAGCAAGCACTTGTTTTTTATTGTATTAGACATTATTATGCAATATTTTGAGGTTTTGCAAATATTGTACCAGTAATTCAAATAAAAGTATACTGATTGATGATGCTTCATTGCTCTTCCTCACTGAAACACATTAGCATATTGTTTAGTTAAACTCTGCATAAATTTTAATTCAAGCTATTCCAAAACTGTTTTGTGCAGGAAACTATTCTACAGGTAACTTTGAATCTCTTTACTCAAAAACATCTGCTGACAGAAAATAGTTATGAAAAAAAAGAAAGAAAAAGATCTACATCTAGATCTTCGATAGATTTCAAATTCAGATCCCAAATACGCAAAATACATCTCGGTCCAACTCTGTGGAATGGATATTATTTGGCTGTAAGTAAATTACATGAAGGTAAGGAGAATAGCGAACATTGAGAGAAAGGTGGTCAATGTGAGCCCATGTGCTTCCAGCCTGCAGTTCTCTATTCAGTCAAAAGGGAGCACTTTTCATCCACTTAAAGGAGCTTGGTGAAGCACTGCCCTCTCACTCCCGGTCTCTGTTAGTCTCTGTCTCAAATTGTATGTTTTCTCCCCAGTCTTTGTTTCTCTCCCCTTTCTCATTGAGTCCTTTTGCCCTCTCCTTTTGGTTTTTCTTTTCTGTAACTATAAAACAGTTATCACTCTATCTCTTGCACAATCATCTCTCACTAGTTTCCATTAAAAAAACAATTATTTAAAAAACATTGTCATATGGATTGAAATATTGTGTGTGTCTATGTGCATTTGGCTCAAATTTGACATTATTCTAAATGTCAGTGTGGATAAATGTTTATGTACATTTGAATGTTTTTGGCTGATCTGTCTGTATATGCCAGATTAAGCGTGTGTCCTCTCACCATTTGGAGTGTCAGGAGGTGTCCAGCTGACATTGAGTGCATGTGGGGACAAAGGGGTGACCAGCGGTGCAGGAACACTCTCTGGGGTGCTCTCCTCAGTCTGAGCCTGGCTGGGAGGGCTTAAGGTACACCCACCTCCTGTGCAGGCCTGACATAAACACACCAACACATTAATGTATGGATGAATGTGACAATGCAAATCAAAAACATGAAATAGTAAGGGACTCACAGCGACTGTGATTGTGTAATCAGTTCCGGGGGTTAGGTTACGGAGGGTGTGGTCTTCAAAATGTTCTGTGCTGTTATAGGCTAGCACAGGCTCTGCACCATCATGTGACAGGAAGATGGAATAGAACTCCAAAACGCCATTGACCTGAGAGGGACGTGACCACCTGGAGAGGGAGAGAAGAATCAGGAGAGAGTAAATAACAAAATACATTTATAGCACTGTACTTGCGTTCAGATTTCAGGGATGAGAATGTTGCTTTAATATCTAATTTACCTAATTTAAGGGGGAAATTTTTTTCTCCATTATATTTGTAACATAGCCGTAGTATCAAGGTTATTTACAGATTACACATAAGGGCGGTGGTATTTCAACGTTCCTGTTTAACTAACCTAACTGCCTCTGTACCACAAACATCTATTGTTAAAAACACATAAAAAGAACCACACCACTACTTTGGTTGACATATTTCTTCATTTACTTTTAATGTAGCTTATATTACCATAGCAATATTACAGTGCACATTTAGACATTTTATATTTATTTATATACTTATCTATATATCTTTCAAAAAGAACCGTCATCTTTTTTGACCACGGACAGTTACTGTTAAATATACTGTGTATTAAGATGTTATCAGGACTGTTTGAATTTCATTGGTTTCACGTATTAACTGAGTGTTTGTTATGTAGAAGAAGAGTATAAATTGATGGGACAGTGCAGTGTCATTTAATGTACAACGGCTCCATTAAAACAGAAAAACTAAAATAAGATTATGAGACTGTGACTGCACCAGATTGCTCTGTTTGTATCTGCACGTGTGCCTTTTTCATTGTGTTTCCCTCTACTTGCAGATGAAAAACACAATGCTGAGAGCTAAGGTGTCTTACACGACACACACACACGCATATAATGTACACACAGTTTCGTTTGTAAGATAGAAGTGTCTCCTTTTTTATATTTAGAACAGGAAGGTCATCCTCACCAGAGAGAGAGAGGGGGGGGGCGACGACAAGAGACAGTATATATCAATAGAAAAAAGTCAACTATCCATTACAAAATGTGAAAAAAAGAGCAGTATGAACTTAATCTTTGCTATACATACTAAACTAAAAATGTTTTGTCTGCTTCATTAATGCTAAACTATTGTTGTGCCATTGTTTTTTATGTATTCTAATAAGGGATTGTGGGAGCTGCTGATTGTGTCTTGGTGATCAAAATATATCCACTGCCCTTTTAAATGTGATGTGATTGTTGAAGACATATTCAAGCAAATATGTTGTATAGTCATGAGAAAATTATAGGTCACTTCTAAGGGGGCAGGGTTGTGTATTTATTTCAACCTAACTTTGTAAAATACAGTGCTGTATCAATACTGTTTTGAAACAGGTACATGTTTTGTAAATGATGGACCTTGATATATTTTTTGTGCTATACAAAATCCAAAGTATCTGCAAGTTTTCCTAAGATTTTGAGAATAACATAATAACACAAGTAGATCATTCCAAAATATAACAAGTGCTAAAGCACTAAAACATGTTTTATAAATAGTTCTGCAATTCTTACAAATCCCTGAGAGTAACTCAACCCTCCTGGCATGGTAGCAGAGGGAGGCCATTTTAAAAAGTGATGGATTCCCTTCTTGGTTCCTCCCATTAATAGCCAGTTTTTGAATGACTGATGAGTGTGTGTTAGCACACAATTAGCCACTGTGGCTAATCTATCACATTTATTATAAGATTTATATGCTGTCGATTGGCAGTGTGATGTATGTCCACTTTTGAAAAACTAAATCAAAGGGGAGTTGTAATAATCTGTATCATAATTCACCACTGGTTTTAAAAGTGTGTTGTGAAATTAATGTAAAATTGAAAACCATGCAGTAGGTTCAAAATTTGCATCACAATCTATGAAATATCAACCTCTCTTCTGCATCTTCCCTCACTCCAATCTTTCCTACTATTCTCTACATTGCACACTCAACAAAACAGCATTGGTGCCATCAATTAATCACTAACACATTAAGATTACTGAAGACTGAAAAGAAATCTGAGTAAAAGGAAACAAATTGGGATAAAACAAATAGCATTTTATTTAGTTAAGCTAGCTATAGTGAATTTGACCTCTCAACACAACATGTGTCCATCAGGATTTGTGACTATGCACATGTGTGGGTATTTTTGCAGCTCTGTGTGTGTGTGTGTGTGTGTGTGTGTGTGTGTGTGTCAGATAGTGTTAGGTGAGGTCAGGGAATAAATCTGCTGATATTGTTTGGTTGGCAACCTGCAGCTTTCCTCAACCTTTCTCACAGTCTCTCACCCTCAGTCACTCTCTCACACACTCACACTCTATCTCACTGTCTTTTTTAACATTTCTTACATTTCCCTCAGTTCTTTCCTTTAAAAATCACAATTTATCTTTCTCTCCTTCTCACTATCATCCATTTTTTTCTTTCTTCACATTTTTTCCACAGTTGTTCTCTCACTCAGTCTTTCTCAGCTTTTCTCACAGACACAACAGAGAGGTATTGACCACATATGATCTCTCAACCTCTGCCTATTACCAGTCTGCTAACAAGGCAATACGCAGCCTTCCCACACCTGGTGAATATATAGCTGAAAAACATTTTCAGGCATACAAACTGGTCAGGGGTAAAAAAGGTGAGAAGGATACACAAGCAGTGAAATGCACATGAGACAGTGTGAGAGGGGTCTTTTTTGCATTTGTCTACTGCAACAAGAGAAAGATACCAACACGCAAGGGCGTCACTTTGTGTTGAAAAGTAGTGGGGACATAAGGGCTCAGATTAGGTAAGTGATGATACGCTTAGCTCACGAGATGTGGCGATGCACCATATTGGTGTCACGAGAACGAGACGTGACGATAATTTAACAGTATTTAATAGAAATCATCAAAGCTACAATATATGAGTTGGTGTCTGGGGAAATGTTTTTATTTATGTAAAGGGAAACACAAAATTCAGGTGGCAGGTAACAATTCAAAATCTTTAAGTATTACAGAATCTAATGCGGTGCAGCTCTCATTCTGTGTTGCTTTCACATACGTTTCTCCTGTAGATCAACTTATCTCATGTTATATCTGCCCTGCTGAACTAGCACACATGCAGGCATGATTTAGTCTTCCCTCCTCTTTTGTCATGTTCAGAGGGAGAGAACAGAAAATTTGGCCAAAAAGAAACTGTAACCAGAAGTTGTTGCTGAGTGACCGAATCTCCATATTTTCGCACCTCTTATTGCTGTGAAAGCTGTTAGGCATTTTAGGCAAAGCCGTA